>NW_015386821.1:70559-150149 GCF_001527695.2 Protobothrops mucrosquamatus
TCTTCCCATATTCCTTTTTCCTCTTCTAGTTAGCTCATAGTTAACTCATATGAGAATAAATTTACAGCAAGATAACCGAAAAGAGTGAGAAATTATATATCATTCTCACATGCTTTTTGGAGGCTTCAGAGGCTGCATGAGAGTGGGACCCTTTTGTGCAACTTCCATAGGGACCAGACGCTGGGCATATCACCAAAAAGGACATGTTGTGTCATCTGTGACACACATGTCGTAGGTTCATCATCATTGCGATAGGCAATGGAATGAAAAAAAGTCAAGATGGCAATTGTGGCAGCATGTTCAAAATCCTGTCCCCTTGTATGTCCATGTGACATCATATACATCTTCAAACTAGGTGAGATTTTAATAATCTTGATTTTTTAATCCCTTTCAATGAGCATCAGAGATAGCAATAGAATGGTTTTCCTCAAAATACACTTTAATATGGGCATTATTTATTCAATATTTGGGTCAGAGTTGCTGTTAACCTTAGTTGCTATTTTTCCCCTTTCTAGAATAATGAATACATTAAGACAATATATCAAGGGAAATAAGTAAGAAATTATCCTAGCCAATAGGATTTATGCAGTAACAACAAAACCATTGTACTATATAGATTTGATTATGTCACTGAGGGCAAATAATTCTTCAGAAGGACAATGGAGACCAAATGGCTTAATTCCCCCCCCCCCCCAAATGAGTGTTCAAAGAATTAAAGAGAGAGGAGTAACCAGAAATTTTTCCCTCAAATAGTTTTGGTTCAGCTCTAAACAGTTTTAAAAATTCAGAAAAAAAAGCCATGTCAAAAGCATTATGAGGAAGATTACCACATTCAAATGATACATCATAGGACTCAAAACAGGGTTAAGAGCACAGATTTTATTTTTGCATCATGCTCAGTCCTACTTAACTGTGACATCTATCAACCTTTGATCTTCAAGAAATTGTGTCATCAAAGTATTCACTATTTTGGATGGCAATCTGTACTAAAATCATTTGATTATAGCTCTGGAAGAAAAAGAAATCTGGCCTATATGGCTTTGAACCTGGCTCACTTCAGGTAATCAGTGTACTTTAGATTAATCAGCATTTCTTTGAACTTAATTTCAGTCTTGTTGCATGCTTCTGAACAGCCATAAGTCTCTAAAAGGCTATCTCAAATCCATTTTCAGTGCCAGTGGTTTGCAAGTGGACTGAAAAACAGAAAGAAAATAGATTTTAAAAAATGGAGAAAGAAAGGAAAAAAAATGTTGTTGAGCAAAACCAGTCTTCCCAGAATCCCATAAATTATCTGATAGCCAGTTCTCAGCTTGGTTAATTGGTAATGTGTTTTTCTCACATTGGGAATTTGTAATTACACTTAAATAATATGAATGTAGCTGGAGTAGATAACCATATCCATGCACACACATTCATATCAGAAATACCCAAGGTTTAAAGCCCTTTTTATGATGGGACTGAATTTGATGTAAACCAAGTTTCAAGTGCTAGTAAAAAAGATTGCCCTATAGATTTTCCTCCTTCCAATATTTTGAGACTGGAACTGTAACAAATAGAATAAATAATTGACTATGGGTCTATCATTTCCTTATTTCCTAAAGAAATACAGTTGCTGTATTCAAAATACTAATTTGGCATGGCCAGCTTCTCAGACTGAAGTTTTACCTGTCATTCGAAATGCTTGGAGACAACTTTTTATACTTTCCCCCTATTTTTTGCACTCTTCTTCTAAAAAACACAGAGAGATTCTATGCAAAAACTGCCCAATCCACAGAGTAGTTGAATATGTAGTTCAGAAAACAGCCCAGCTCACTTGGTGATGACCCCAGTGGTAATTTATCCTAATTTGCTCCCAATTCCTGAATGTTACTAGGAAATTCTAGAGCTTCATTATCTCATTATTCAGCAGGAAGAAAAACGTAACAGTGTGGGTGTGTTAGGAATGGAACCAAATATGCAAAAAGCATTAGATAATTATGAGACGATGAAACTCCAAATTTCATAGAAACCAGTGCAGGGATTTTCAAGTTGTAGAATTGAGATGCTTGAAGTCCCCAAAATTTATTGCTTTCCACGTGAACAGGTGAAGCTTATATGAAACCTGGGTTATTAATAGGAAATGAAATATGCATCCTTTCAGATGGTCTCTTGCAGGCTTTTCCAAATTATACTGTACGTCCCAGAGTGGTTAATACTCTGATCTTTTCCAAAATATTTCTGATAGGGCTGAGCTCCAACTTGGCATCAGCTTCTAACACAGAGTAAAATGGGATAATTTGGAATGGTTAATAATTCACTTGTGGCATATGGAGGTGTCTAACACATCCAG
Source organism: Protobothrops mucrosquamatus (assembly GCF_001527695.2). Lineage (NCBI taxonomy): Eukaryota > Metazoa > Chordata > Lepidosauria > Squamata > Viperidae > Protobothrops > Protobothrops mucrosquamatus. The sequence goes on from NW_015386821.1 coordinate 72,889, forward strand.
TTCCTGATTCAAATTCTACTGTGGAGCTTTAGCTCTGGAATGCAATTCAGGAACTCAGGAGCATAATGAGAAGAATTTTTAAAATAATACCTTTAGTGCTTCCTAGCATAATAAATATATTGCTAAGGAGGGAAGATATCATATTTAGTGACTAAGAAATCTTCCCTTAAATCAAAGTGACTCCTGCTACTAATGGTTGCTCCAATCCTAGCATCTTGGATGCTGATGGGGAGAAATTGCTGGTGAAGAGAAATGGAGATATTCTTAATTTAACTTTTCGCTCACTTCTCTGCTTCCTACATTTTATCCTTAGGAGAAAATGCCTACGTTTCCTATTTAGCTGACTAGTTTAAGGACTAAAATACCTTTGATGGAAAAGAGGAATATGCTAATCCCTTAGTTTTCTCCCCACTCCAATCCATTCCTGAAGGGGATCTTTTTTTTTATTCTTTTGCATCCCACCTCCCTTTGCAATGACCCTGTCTGCCCAGAGACTTCTAAGCAGCTGTGTTTGCAGTTGTGTTTGCAGCTGGGAGCCAGAGCAAAAAGAAATGCCAGATAAAGGAGAACAGTGTGAATGTGTGTGTGTGTGTGTGTGTGAGTGTGAGAGAGAGAGAGAGAATCTGACATGCAGCATGTGCCAGCACCAAGAATTGATGTCCAGAGCAATTACCAAGACCCTCAGTGATGAACAGACTTAGATGATATACAGATAGTCCTCGACTTATGACCACAATTGAACCCAAAATTTCTGTTGTTGAGTGAGACATTTGTTAAATGGTATAGAGTTTCCTGCCTGAACAGGGAGTTGGACTAGATGACCTCCAAGGTCCCTTCCAACTTTATTATTATTATTATTATTATTATTATTATTATTATTATTATTATTATTATTGAGTTTAGCCCCATTTTACAACCTTTTGTGTCACTGTTGTTAAGTGAATCGCTGAAGTTAAGTTAATAAGACGGTGGTTAAGTCAATCTGACTTCCCCATTGAATTTGCTTGTCAGAAGGTTGCAAAGAATGATCACATGACCCTGGGACACTGCAGCTGTCATAACTATGAGTCAAGCATCTGAATTTCGATCATATGACCATTTGGGATGCTGCAATGGTTGTAAGTGTGAAAAACAGTCATAAGTCCCTTTTTTCAGTGTCGTTGTAACTTCAAATGGTCACTAAATGAACTGTTGGTAAGTTGAGGACTACCTGTATACATATGTGCACACACACAGAGGCAGACACACACATACACACACACACTGATAACAAGGAACTATATCATGAGAGATCAGTAGAATGGATCTGGTCTTTCAGTAGGTAGGTAGTATAGGAGTACAGATAGATAAGAATTACATAAATCTAAGCTCAAAAATGGACAGGTAAGAATAGAATGAATTGTCAAGCTAAGGAAATAAACCAATGATAGGCTTCAGTGATAATTTCTCTTAATTTAAAAAAAAAAACTGCAGGGAATTCAGTAGAGGTTGCTAAACAAAACAAAACATAATTGACTCAAAAGGTATTTAGGAATGGGTGAACCTATTCAGCGTTGCATTTTCTCCATGCTCTCCCATAAATTAATTTTCTCTCATTTTCTCCCAAATTTATCTTTTTAAAAAAAATATTAAAAAGGGCATTTGAAAACTTGGCTTTATGTTTTTTTAAAAAAAATAACCATTTTTCTTCATAGATCTTCTTCCAAATTATAGATTCAAAAGTATATTTTGATAGCTGTCAACTAGAACCCAATGAGAACTTTGTGGAAACTTTTGGGTAAGCATGAACAGTAAGGTAAGTGACCTTGCTCTCTCAAATTGTGTGAAAGATGCAGATTAGTGGATGAGTGGGTGGTAAAATGAGCAACAAGATTCAAGGTATGTAATGGAAAAGAACTGGCCTGGGCCCCCCGACAGCCTGAAACTAACCTATCCCAAATGTTCTTAAAATCTTATATTTGTTTCCCTGCATTGTCCTAGAATATTCCCACTGCTGGTGCAAAAGATAGACCATACCAATGTACAGGTAGTGCTCGATTTACAACAGTTCATTTAGTGACTGTTCAAAGTTACAACGGCACTGAAAAGAGTGACTTATGATCGTTTTTCACAGTTATGACCTTTGCAGCATCCCCATGATCATATGATCAAAATTCAGATGGTTGGCAATTAATTCATACTGTGTTTTTCCAAAAATAAGACCCGGTCTTATATTTTGTTTGCCTCCAAGAGGCAGTAGGTCTTATTTTCAGGGGATGTCTTATTTTTTTTCCTGACACCTGCCTCACCTTACGGCAGTGGCACTAACAGCCCCATCCAGCAGGAGGCCGCATGACTGCCACACCATGCCACTGCCACAAGGCCAGGCAGGCAGGGGATGGGATGGAGCTCTCCCAGCACCCCATAGGCGCCCACTTTTCCCTCAAATGGAGATCTGATGGACACTGGAAGCTTCGTCTGCTTGCAAATGGGGTGCTTTGAAATAGAGCGATTAGCTCCATCTCTAAGCGCCCCATTTGCAAGCAGACAGTCCTTCCAGTCTCCGTCAGATCTCTGTTTGGGGGAAAAGTGTTTGGGTGCCTATGGGGTGCTTGGAAATTGAGCGAATCGCTGGGTTCCAAACGCCCCATAGGTGCCCAAACACTTTCCTCCCACCTCTATCTCTGCGCACAAACTTACCTGCACTGTGCCAAGGGGCCGGCAGGCTGTGGCTGCTGCCAGACATCGTTGTCCCCCCGCGCTCGCCGCTGCTTGTGCTGGCCATGCTCACCCCCAGGCTTATTTTGGGGTAGGGCTTATATTAGGCCCACCCCCAAAAATCAAGATAGGGCTTATTTTTCGGGAGGGGTCTTATTTTTGGGGAAACATGGTATCTATGACAGTTGCAGTGTCCCAGGGTCATGTGACCTTCTCACAAGTAAAATCAATGGGGAAGTCAGATTCACTTAACAACCGGGTATCTAACTTATCAACTGATGTTAAGAAAGGCCATAAAATGGGGCAACGCTCACTTAACAAATGTCTCATTTAACAACAGAAATTTTGGGATCAATTATGGTTGTAAATCAAGGACTACCTGTATTACATTCAACTTCCTATCCTTATCTAGGTGCCACAACTTGACCCTGGCCAGATCCACAAAAATATTTTCAGTCTGATACTTCTGATTTCTCAGGCAGAGAATGATTAAAAATATCCTACCTTGCCCTCACCAATGCTAACTGCTTGAAGTAGCATTATACAGTCTGGGAATAAATTATACATTTGTGGATGGCATTTCTGCTCTAAATAATTCAGTTACTTTAAATTCTGTCTAAATACTCTTTTCACCTATAATTTATGAAAAAAGTATGCTCTTGACAGACAAAAAAAGGAAAGAAAAGCCCCACCAGAAATAAGCTGAAGAATCAGGAAGATGTGGGGTGTTGTTTTTGAGAGAAAGTGAAGAAGGAAACAGCACCACATGCCAAATGCATTCCTAATTTATTCAGTGTTACAAAATCCTGTCAGCAGAGGTTGAACATTTTGAGATGAATGAGGTACATGATTCATATATTTAATAGCTTGTTTACAAAGTGCTCGTACCCATCTAATTTGCACAATGGGTCCCCTTCCCCCCTCCCTTCCCCAGCTCCCTCTACGGTTGCAGCTTCTTGACAACTTTGCTGAAAGTGACAGTTGAATATTGCAGGCTTTGGGCAAATAGGCACTTTAATCTGCCTCCATCTTGGCCTTATGTGGAAGAAGATAAAGGCTGGGAAATGGAGACCATTTTTAAATAAGAAAACTATGGGGAAATGTCTAGAGTCAAAGTCTTGGGCAGTTTTCTCCCACAAATTAGTGTTTCTTCCCAACTCAATGGCAATTCCACATTCTATATATTGTCATGTAGAGGCTATGATTTAAGTTGGGAGTGGGTGACAATGGCCCCTTTATGACCTGTGGACTTCAACTCCCAGAATTCTGGGAGTTGAAGTCTACAAATCGTAAAGGAGCCATAGTTGCCTATCCCCGATTTAAATTATTTTAAAGTGCCAAAGTATACAGCACTGAATCTCTCTCTCCCTCCCTCCCCCCTCTCTCTCTCCCCCTCCCTCCATCTCTCTCGCTCTCTCTCTCGTTTTTAATTAAGATTAGCAAGACGAGAAGTACCTAAGCTGTTACAAAAGTCAAAATGGTGTCTGTGACTTCAGCACATGTGCCATCCATACAAAGGACATAAAAAGGATGGAAGCTTTGATTGTGTGGTAACAGCCACTATCATGACTTTTTGGATTCCCCCTGCAAACATCTCTGGCCAAGTTGCTGTTTGCTTTGTGCTCTAATGCTGAAGCCATCTTTTTTCCACATTTAGGGGAGGGGGGGAGCAGATAGCCTGGCCCAGACAGGCAAGTGAATGGATAAACTATATTTGACTTAATTTAATGAAGATGGAAATTGAGTGAGAGTTAGTTGTAATTAATGAAATACAGTTGATATGATTACTCTTCCCGTGTTTAATAACTTTCCTATCCACAGAGGCATGCACTGTGCTAGAATTCAGGTTGTATGTACTTCTAAAATATCAAAATTGTTAAAGCAGTTGTAGCATGTGGAATGGCAAGCAGTGACTGAAAAAGAAACAATGACCATTTCGGGGCTTCACAACTGAAGCATAAATCTAATTGTTTATAAAGGAGATGATATTAAAACCATTAATTTCAGATTTATTAGGAACACAAACCTATTTTTCATTTAAAAGTAGTGCTGGTATAGAACTTCACCAGAGAGTGACACATTAGTAAAATAATAGGCTTAATGATTTGGGTCCCGAGATTTAAATAAAGTTTTAGTTTGTAGAGAGATGAAAATGCCCCTTTCCCTTGCATTAGTCTTTGGGGAAGAAATGTTATGATTTTAGAAGTGTGATCTTATTATTAGTATTGAATAATGGCTCTTATTCTCTTATTTTCTGGCACTAGGAACAAAACTATACTTGATATAGAATTGTTTAGGGTGGGGATATTTTGTTCCAGGAAAATGCCTAATTAAGCTACCTGTGCAAATCTGTGTCTCGTTGTGTTCCTTACAAAATTACAATTATACAATTTGTGATAGTAGCTATAGCAATGCCAAAACAATGGAGGATTATCATTCTACTTTAAAAACCATAAAAGGCCAATTTAAAATGGCAAAATCAATTGAAGAATATCAGCAGGATAGTCCTGCAAAAGCAGTAGGCCCTCCCACCCCTGATCCTTGGCAACTGGCATTTAACAAACTACTGCCGTACATATCTGTAGCAGTCAGTGCCAGATTTATATTTCATAATGCTGTCTTATTGTATTTTAGACCTGATATTGATTTCAGTTAATGCATCACGTGAAGAACTATTCCATTTTATCCATTAACTTCATTAATAAATTTGTGGACTTCAACTCCCAGAATTCCTCAGCCAGCATGCCTGGCTGAGGAATTCTGGAAATTGAAGTCCACAAGTCATAAAAGGGCCAAGTTTGAAGACCCCTGGCATAAGAAAATCAGACTCCTCACTCAGTAATTTGTTGAAGTACCTTTGGCAGAAATTACAGCCTCAAGTCTTTTTGGGTATGATGCAACAGTCAGCCAAACCATATTATTATTATGGTTCGTTGCACAGTCAGCCAGAGTGGATTTGGCATTTTTATCTACCTATTTTTATCTACCTATTGAGTACTTCCCAAGGACTTGGGATAGGCAGATGTGGATGTTTGATGGTGTTACAGATATCAATGCAGGATGCAAGATGTTCCAAGTAAAGCCACCTTTTACAATTGACTGATATTGAATTTGTCAAGGCTGATGGCGTTCAAGTGGTGCTCCAGTGTTATTATTATTTTCTCTGTTGCTTTGCAATAGATTGAGTGCTTCTGTACCGGAGAAAATTCCTTGTGTGTCTAACCACACTTGGCCAAATAAAGTTTTATATTATTCTATTCTATTGTTAAGCTACTTTGTCAAAGTAAATCTATGCCATTTCTGACAGCTCTGATCTGTTGCTGAGTCCAGGTTCAGTCAGGGCTTCTTTTGGGGTTATTGTTGACTATTCAGATTCCCCCAGTTCTTGGTGTTTTCTATCTTCCGACTTAGCTACATCCTTGCTACTCTTCAGAAAGATGGATTCCATTGTACTCATAGTGGATTTACCCTCCAAGGAGGTTAAATTCATTGCCTGCCATCAGCAGAAAAATGGAAGGAGTGAAGAAAAGAAAAGAAAAGAAAAGAAAAGAAAAGAAAAGGGGAAAGGAAAGGAAAAAGAAAAGGAAAAAAGGCAGCCAGCTGCTTATCTTCCAAATTTCTTTCTTCTCTAGGCTACTGGAGCACTTGATTACATGCTGTGGCATACAACTCACAGCATGATTTTTGGCAGATGCTGTTCCGGCCTTTCAATTCTGGAGCTTCTATGTTCATTTCTCCAACATGACAAACTGATTTCCCTTGACTTGATTTTGACCCTGTTTTTCTTTAACCAACACTTGCTACTCTTTGGCCCTGACAACCTAGAACAGGGGTAGGCAACCTTGGCTCTTTTATGACTCGTGGACTTCAACTCCCAGAATTCCTGAGCCAGCCATGCTGAGGGGAAAGGTAGAGTTTCTAAGCTGAGCCGTGCTGGCTCAGGAATTCTGGGAGTTGAAGTCCACGAGTCATAAAAGAGTCGAGGTTGCCTACCCCTGACCTAGAAGCAGTTTATTATTTTCCCCCTTCATAAGAAGGACATGGCATCATATTTGGGTCAACCTTTGTCTTACCGTATCTCTCTTTCGTTTTTGGTGTCTACCTTTTAGATACATTTGAAGCATCTAGTAATGAGATCTGCATTTTTTCCCTTTTCTGCTTTCCCACCAAGGACCACATGACATGAAAAACCAAAAGGCAGAAAACCAATTCTAGTTAAACAGTAAATGAATTCTGGCAGCATTTAAAATGCAAACGTATATACTCGTATTTGATTTTTTTTTCTATTTTCTAAAAAAAATGTAATGAAGTGCAGGTGTTTCTGAGTCAATTTTGTTTATATCTCTCCCTGATTGGCTCCATTAATTTTTGTGCTAAAAAGTGGCAGCATGATGTTTTCTCTAAGAGGGAAAGGCAGGTGGTAGTAATTACTCAGACAGAACATGCTATGTTTTTGTGGTTTGGGCATATTTCTACATTTTCTATTTATTACATATGCTATGTGTGCATTCTAAAGGACCCCTCTGCTTCCTCTTACAAGCCTTAGCTTTTTCTTTACAGAATAACGTTGATATCAACCTTGTTTACAGATCATACAGTGAAAACGTAGCCTTAATTTGTGGGTGACATCTAGGCAAAGCTATTATATGAAATATATAAAAGTTCTGAGTCCTTCTTTTCCCGGGATCACATGAGAAAGACTATGAACATTCACCAACTATCTGCCAGCAGGTGCAGATAGACTCAAAAGAAAGAACACTTATCACCAGCACGATCAGATGTCATGACGGTATGTTTATTTTAACCAGGAAAGTCATCCGTTGCTGTTATTAAAAGTATCAAACTTTTCACCTCCCTTCTTCAACCTTCAATGTACCTTCAAGCCAATGCCTACTGCTGTTCTTTCAAATGCTGTTGGAGGCAACTTGTGGGGAACAAAGAAATTCTGAGACCCTCCCATTTGCAACGCAATCTCCCTTGCTTGCTAAAAAGACCATTAGCTTGCTCCACAGCGGGGAAAGAACATGGCCATTGAAAGAGACAAGGATTGCCGTAGCTGCAGAGGTTACCAAGACTAAACCCAGTTTGAGAAGTTCTATGAGGCATTTGTCATGGTTCCGACAAATAAAACTCTTCAAAGTACTTCAAGGCATTGTTTACCTTAAAGAATCTTTATTCGAGTAGCATAGCTTCGGCACATACATGGTCGAAGCCAAAATCTGAATTCCCCTCCCCTAAACACATAGTATCAAAACACAATTCACTCCCCTAATTTACAGTCATAAATCACATTCTCCAATTAGTTTGATATGCAAGCTTTCCCTCCCGTTCTCCAACCGCCATTTCTTTATCATCTCTTATTTCAAAAGTCCCTGAATTGTTATGTCTAACTAACTCCCATCACAATCTAACTAACTAACTCCCATCACAATCCCCCCCCCAGTATCATCTAATTCTAAGAGTAGAGCATAGAAAAAAAAAGGCTTCATCTCCCTATGTTGTCAAAGCAAGAACATCCGATGTCAGCAGCATTGACACCATTCTTCATTATGGTTTGCCAGTTCACGTTTTGGAAGCCATTCCTTTCTCATGGACACGTTTAGATTTTAAGGAAAATTTGTAGGTGTCCTATGTTTCCTCCAATCTTATTGGCAGCCTTCTCTTTTGACAGTTGTGCAGTAACATGAAGGACCTGTTTCTTCTAGCAAAGAAGGGAGGTAACTCTGAAGTTTAGAGGGCTGCAATCATATTATTGGAATGTGAAGGGAGGTCAAGTTGGGCATCAAATGCCAGTTATGCTTTGATCCATTTCTATGCTTTATGATAAATTTTCAGTTTAAGTAAACTTTTTCATCTATATATGACCACAATATCTATTTATATACCTGGATGATACTGCCCCAAAATACTGGAAATTAGAAAAGATTTTCAATAGTTCAAGAAATATTTTTGCAGATTGAAGAAGAACCTTGGTATCCATTATATTGCAAGTCTTTGGCCCTTCCCCATAATTAAATCTAAAACCTGGAATACTAGTGCAAAAAGTACAATGTGCAAAGTAAATTCTACAAAGCAAAGGCAATATTTCAAATGTACTTAGTTTCCAAAATTGATTCAGGACACAAAATCTCCCTTTTCTTGATGTCTTTTCTTCTGATGTCATAGATACATGTATGTAAATGTATGAATATTTTCTTGTTGTTTCATGAAAGTTTATGTCATACGTATTGGACAAGTTTTAAGATGCCCTAGGATTCTTTGTATATTTAGGGATTTCTTCAACTCTGATACCCCCCCTGAGATAGGCAAATAATCTTAGTGTCCAGAAAAAGTTTAAAAAGAAGAATTGTTCAAGAATTGTTCAAAACTAAGTATATCAACCTGATGCCATCATCAACACATGTTGGGACCAGCCTGCGACTGTATGTCTTCTAAACTATTGATTGAAAAAATCCATTAAGGTTAAAAAAGTAAATCAATGCCAGAACTATAAGAAATATTACAGAACTGCGCACTGGATTCCATTTTGTTCTAAAGCATATACCTTCTTTGCAAGTCATCTTTGATTTGTTTCAACCTGGAAATTCACACTACAGTGTTGATGAAGTGAACTAGATACAGATACTGTCATTTCACAACATCTTCTTTGCCTTCCTGACACTTATAAAAGTTGGAAAAGACCTCTGTGCAGGAGCAACTCCTCTGCATTCCCTTCTTGTGCTTGCAGGTGCTAGTCGAGCCTATGGGAAGTTGAGGAAGTCTGTGGAGGACACAATGCCACACAGCTGCTTCACTTCACATTTAGAAGCTAGGTGTTAAGGGGCTGGGTTGAACCTTTGCTTAAGCAAAGACACCCTTCAAACATATGCACAGCCCAATAATGTTTTACTTTTAAGAGCATTAATAATAATTATTATAAATAAATAAATAAATAAAATTTAATTTGTACCCCGCCCTTCTCCTCATGGGACTCAGGGCGGCTAACAGCCTCATAAAAACCACAATACAAATACAATGACATCTATATTAAAAACCGAATTAAAAGGAAATATTTAAGAAGGCCGATTATTAAAATTATCCTTAAAATACCCTTAAAAAACCCCACTAAAAAAAAATTATTAAAGGCAATAACTGAAGTAAAGGATTCACTTTCTCAAACACTGTTCCCAAGTTGCTGTGATTGGAGCAGCTGATGGTATGGTGCTTGCAAAGATAGTTGTGATTTCAATGCAGTCATCTCGCAGTCACTGAATCAAATACTGTGCATCTCTGCCAAGGCATTTCAGAATAGTAGGATTATAAATAAATAATCACAAATATAATTTGGAAGAGGGAGTTGCTTTCATTTCTACCCAGCTGTTTATCTTGAGACAGAGCATCCCAGTGGTTTGAATTGGAGACAGTATAAGTGACAATCTTTATCTTGTAAATTAAAGATATCTCACGGATGTCAAATTCGATCGTGTCACATGACATGGCTTGTGTGTGATGCGTCCGGCCCGTGGTCCACCAGTTTGACACCCCTGTTCTATCAAAACCAAGGCAAAACATAACCCTACTATGCATTACATCTTTGGGGCTCTTATTAAGGAGTGACAAAGTCAATGATTGACAGATGGCAGAGGAAGGGCCATCTTTCGTTAAGACGATTAGAGTAAATTAGGACCATCATTTCAGTATCGTTAATTATTGTTATAATTTCTCTTTCCTAACACCTTTTTTCATTTTATCATGCATATTATATATATATATATTCATTTCTTTCCCTACTTTTAGTCAAACTCACTTCCTCCCTGTCGCTGAATTCAAGGAAGTGTTGTTTTTATTTTTGTGTCACTGGAGGCAAGAAAATTAGCACCTTGATGGAAGGCACCCCATACAGAGTAGAGTCCCATTACAAAATTAAACACATTTGCTGTTACTGTGGTTACACCTCCACAACCCACAGAGGGCAGGGGCAAACTTTAAAAGAGGTATTGCAATTCTAAGTAATTTTATATCCCTTCCTCCCCTACCGATACCCTTAAATACCTCCTGACATTATCACAGGATGTTTCTTTCTGCATCTGCAAAAGGACATGCTGTGTGAAATTAATATCAATCCTTGTTTATCCTCATCATTCACTGCTTGTGTTTTAAGGGGCTCACTCCCTTTTTTTAAAAAACAGGAACCAGGTGGCACGCTGCAAAATAATACACAAACAGCTCATGGGTGATGTTTGCAAGCAAAAATTTTGCAAAGCTTGACCCTCTCAGATTGGTCTTATTAACAGCATGGGATTTTGGCTAAGCTTTGAAATGCGGCCGTTCCTGTTTGCCTTTGATTCAAACATTTGGCTTCATCAACTACCTGGCATAAGAAAGGGGTTCAGATTGGCATAGGGTTTTAAATGTGAACATTTGGTATGTCCCCCCAAAGTCGGGGACCGTTCAGCAGGTATCAGTCTACTCTGATTTTCATTGAAGCTGTCTCTGGTCTCCCAGGAGAGAAAAGCTGTTCTTAGTTAACCTATCACAAGCAGAAAACTCCTAAAGCTGTAACCTCCATGTCTTTTCTTTCCCTCACCCGTAAACCTTAGAGTGCCACTGGACAACTTGTGGCCCCACAAACACAACTTGCGTCCAGCCTGCTGTTTTGCAGGGCCGGAGACACTTCCAACTGCGTTATTCATAGCTTCCTGTTTCCACTGATGGAAACTGTGCTAGAAAATAAGGGAGACAACCTTGTTGCCTTATTGAGGCCTTAAAAGGGCATCCTTGCCAAAGACTATTTCAGGGGAAAGAAGTTCTTTGCCAGGTTTTGTTTTCCATATGATAACAAATAGATGCTTTATTTATTGTTCTACTTATTCATTCCTTAGATTTATATCTTAGCTATATTCCAAGATTAGAGGGCAACGTTTGTTAGCATTTCCTCTTCCATTCTTCTCCTCAGCTCTCTGTGGGATAAATTAGATTAAGAGATAGTAGAATAGAATAGAATAGAGTAGAGTAGAGTAGAGTAGAGTAGAGTAGAGTAGAGTAGAGTAGAGTAGAGTAGAGTAGAATAATAACTTTATTGTCACTTTGAATGTACACTAATCGGCATACATTAAAATGAAATTTCATTGCATACAGCTCTCAAAGAGTCATCACCTCCAATATACACTACATAAATATGACAAAAATAAATAAATACAGAATTATGCATATACCCACATATATTATATGACACAGAGAAACAACAGTATACATGTGCATGGTTTACCAGACGGATGGCATAAGGCAGGGCTTTTCAACCAGTGGTACGCATACCACTAGTGGTACATTGGCACGTGGCAGGTGGTACGCGACCCTGCCTAGCCTAGACAAGAGTAGTGGGGGAGGGAACGAGCTAAAGCAGCGCAGTGCAGGCACTTGCCGTGAAAAAGTCTTTAGGAGCTGAAGGGCTGCTGGGCCGAGACAAAGGCCCCAGGATCAGCACTTCCTGCTCACCTGGAAGAGAAAGGAGAAGGGGGGGGGCGGAGACAGGAGAGGTTATAAAAGGAGGCAATTTTGGCTCGAGAGGGAAAGAAAAACAAAACTCCGGAGAAAGAGACAGAAGAGAAAAGGCTTTTGTCAGAGAAGCGGTGAGGAGAAACAGAGGGGGGGGAATACTTTCTGGGAGAAGTGTGAGAGAGAAAATGAGGGGCTTTTGCAAGTGAAGGGTGAAAGAAAAAAGGAAAAAAAGTGAGGGGGAGAAGGGAAAAAGAAAAGGCATTGACTTCCAACTCTCTGTTGCAGTAGAAGGAAGCATTAACATTGAACCTCAACTTTTTACTTTTCCATATTATAAACTAGCCATTTCTATAACAACAAATGAATCTAACAGTAAAACCCAAATCCCCCCTTTTCTTTTAGTCATCAAGTTTTTAACCCTTGTTAAGCACTGGTGGTAGTCAAATATTGTCATGTCCTAAAAGTGGTACAATCTCTGAAAAGGTTGAAGACCCCTGGCATAGGGAACAAAGCTATTACAGAATCGGGTAGTCCTGCTAGATGTAGGTGCCCTAGCATCATATCTTGAGCTTCCTGGATGAAGTTGAGTTGGAACTTAGATCTCTCCAGTCCTAGTATGATATTTTGGTCCAGTGTTTCTCAATCTTGTAACTTTAAGATATGTGAATTTCAACTCCCGGAATTCCTCAGCCAGCATGCTGGCTGTGGAATTCTGGGAGTTGAAGTCCACCTATCTTAAAGTTGTTAAGGTTGAAACACTGGTTTAGTCAGTACATCACACTGGCTATTGTATGAGTTACTTGGAATCATACTAGCACATTCAAGACAAGAAAAATGTCTGGATTATGTGCCTCCCATATAGCTTGTTTTCCACTTACTGTTTCACTATTGTAGGAAACAGTCCTTCCTGTGCTTTTAAAATGCAAAAGCCTGCAGGTTTTTATTTGAAAAGCACCTTGAGTTGACAACATGAGCAGAGTGGATATAACTGTAGCCTTCAAAGAAAAGAGAAGCAATAATTAGTTTCACTACAATAAGATATTATCTGTCTGCCTGCCTGCCTGCCTGTCTGTCTATCACCTTATATGGTCCCCATATACTAAAACATTAAGGGTGGCAAAGAAATACGAACAACAATCACATTAGAAATCAGTAAAAAAAACAGCATAAAAAAGAAATAGCAACAGCAGTCAAGGCCTCTAAAACACAAAAATCAAATATAAAGATCTTCACTCATATTCAATGTCTATTAACACCAGGCCTCAGTGACTGATGGAAAAGCCAGGTCTTTACAGCCCCACACAAGCTCAGGAAGGTCTAAGCCAGGGATCTGCAACCTTGACAACTTTAAGTCTTGTGGACTTCAGCTCCCAGAATTCCTGGCTGGCTGAGGAATTCTGGGAGCTGAAGTCCACAAGTCTTAAAGTTGTCAAGGTTGCAGACCCCTGGTCTAGACTCTCTGAATCTCAGGAGAGAAATTGTTTTCCCAAAGACAGAAAAGACACACTTCCAATGACCCACCAAATGATATTGCTTTACTAATGGGACTTGCAGCATGCCTAATCAGGGGTGCCGATTAGTTCAAAAAATTGTTGCAGATGTAACAAAACATCTAAAATTAAAATCCACTAAGAATGTTCTTTTTCTACTAATACAGGTAGTACTTGTTTAATAACCATTTGTTCAGCGATCATTCAAACACACAACAGTGCTGAAAAAGGAGACTTATCACTGGTCCTCAAAGTTGTGGCCATTGCAGCATCCCTGCATTCGTATGATCACCATTTGGGACCTCCACAGTTTGCTTCCGACAAGCAATGGGAAAGCCAGCAGGAAGTCACACATGGTGTTCGTGTCACGTCACGCTGAATAACCCACAGTAATTTACTTAATGACTACAGCTGATGCCGTAAATTGGGCACGCTCATAGTAACATCAGGCTTAATGACCACTGTTATGTATTGAATATATATATAAAGTTGTGTTAAAGTTGTGCTAAAGTGAAACTAACTTAACTCCAACTGCTTGTGAAGCTAAAATGAAACTAACCTTTAGATGACCCTGACTGTTAACTCCAACTGTTTTGGAGGGAAACTTTGAACATTCATATTTGGGCGGGTTTTTCAAGTATTGTGATTGGTTAAGGCCCTGTGGGCTCAGAGTATAAATTACAGGCAATTGCCTGCAGTTCTCCAGTTCTAGTTTGAGTCAATAAATAACGTTGTAACTATGCTGGTCAGCTCCTTGCCTACTGAAGCCCACTACACAATAACCACATTACTTAGTGATGCCAGTTGCAACTGTGGGTCAGAAAGTGAGGACTTACCTGTACATTTGAGGATAAAGTATACTTCCATGCTATAGTTATAATCACATCACCGCATGATCTAAGAAGAGCCTTGGGGGATCAGATTATGTTTTCATCCAACTTTTCAGGAGGACTGGAAAAAAAAAAAGAACAGAGAATGCAAATAGAATGAATCACTCTTCAGAAGGGATCCGTGGGAGAGATTTCCTTTCTGAAATTTAGTTCTCTAGAATGAAGAACTGCTGGCACCGAGGTGGGTTGTGCTGTGCAATGAGTAGTAAAAATGTCTTTGCCTGAAGCCTGGCAAGCTTGATCAGGGAGGCTTTAAAATGAATCCTATGGAGGATGAAGAAGAACATTCCGAAATAAAAGCCACAGATAGAAAGTTGTGCACTGTTGAAAAAAAGTAGGGGTGTTGTTATAAGGGGGACTTTAACACCGAGGCAAATACAGTCCCACTAATCCATTGGTCCAGCAGAAATTAGCCCAGAACCTGTTCCAGTCCTGATTTATCACATAGGTTTTTTCACCTTTGATAACCCTTGCGGTGGACATACTTTTAAGGAGAAAAGATAGCATTTCAAAATCTTTTACAAAAATGTTTGCTTCTGCTTCTGCTCAGTGATTGTTATACATCTGCAGAATTTGGGGGATCCTGTTAGGTAGTCCTTGATTTACAACCATGGGTTTAGGGACTGTTATAATGAAGTTACAATGGCACACTGAAAAAGGTGACTTCAACCAGTCCTCACACATACGACCATTGCAGCATCTCCACACTCACAATTCGGGCACTTGGCAACCGGCATGTATTTGCGACAGTTGCAGCATCTTGGGATCATGTGATCACCATTTGCAATCTTCCCATTTGGTTTCTTGACTAGCAAAGTTAATGGGGGAAGCCGGATTTACTTAACGACTGCATGACATGTGGTTCACTCAACAACTGCAGTGATTTGCTTAACAACTCTGGCACACACAAAAAAAGAAAATCACAAAACTGAGTGCCACTCACTCACCAGCCACCTTGCTTAACAATGGAAATTCTGGTCTCAATTGTGGCCGTAAGTCAGGGACTACTTGTACTGGAATTTTCTGTTTATTTCTCTCTTTGATTCCTGACAGCATTACATTCTGCTCGACAAGCCAGAAGTAAATCTCCAAACTCAATGATACTAATCCTTATATAAGACTCTATACCAGGGGTAGGCAACCTTGGCTCTTTTATGACTCGTGGACTTCAACTCCCAGAATTCCTGTCCTGAGCCAGCCATGCTGAGGGAAAAGGGAGAGGTTTCCAAGCTGAGCCATGCTGGCTCAGGAATTCTGGAAGTTGAAGTCCACGAGTCATAAAAGAGCCAAGGTTGCCTACCCCTGCTCTATACCCTTGCATTCTAAAGCTTTGGTACTGTGAGCCTTCGGTCAACAATTCAAGAGCTTAGGATTAATCATAGTTTTCCCTCTAAAGTCAATTTGAATTGTCCCTTCTGTCTTTATGGAAGACTTTGAGGCAATGTCTCCAGGAGTGGGAAACTCCCAAAGTGATGCAATGGAAGGTCTTTGGTCTATAAGGTAAAGATTTCCCCTGTACAGTCGTGTCAGACTCTAGGGGGGCGATACTCATCTCTGTTTCTTAGCCAAGGGAGCAAAATATTGTCCAAAGACATTTCCGTGGTCATGTGGCCAGCATGACTATATGCCGAGGCCATTGGTGGGATTCAAATATGTGAACAACCGGTTCTCTGTGTGGATGCCGCTTCCGGAAGTCCATTCTGGGCCTGGGCAATAAAAAATTAGCTACCAGTTCTGCCGAAGTGGAGCGAATTGGCTGAATCCCACCACTAGCCGAGGTGCATGGAACTCTGTTACCTTCCCACCAAAGTGGTACCTATTTATCTACTCACATTTGCATGCTCTTGAACTACTACCACAGGTGGGCAGGAGCTGGGGCAAGTAACAGACCCCATCGCACGGCACTTAAGTCTCACACCTTCTCTGTCAGCTTTCCAGCTGACAAGCTCAGCGTCTTTAACTGGTCGATTGAACCCCTAAATAAGTTGCTTTTCAGAATAACATTTTGGTGGCGACTGCTGTCATTGGAGGACAAGGGGACAGAACACTGCTCTAGTTTCACTTTCACTGAACTCCATGTGATATTGTAGGATTGCTTTGCCAGCCTGGGGAAAACAAACCCCTTTTCAATCTTTTTTTTTTTTTTTGTCTCCCATCCAAAGACAGAAAATCGCATCCCCTTTCAGCAGTTTCTATGGTTTTCACAAGATTAAGCAGTGCTCTCTGCAATTCATAATCAGTTTTCCTTTTTATAAAGGAAGATTAGCAGGGCTACTGTAAAATTACGATGCATTTTGGAGAAAATTGCAACACGTTTAAGCTGATTTCTGGGTGAAAACACACAAACCCTCTTCAGGGGAAAATGTAAGCAGATGGCGTTAGAGGCATCCCTTGTTTTCTCATGTATTTGTAAACAAATACTCTAAATTAAAAGCCACAATTGACCTCTGTGACATTTAGAGTAAAGAAGTAGGATAATTTGGCAAGAAGGAAATAAGAAATGAAACTTAGGGGGAAAAGAAATCACAAGGACGTAAGTTTCTCAATCAGATATGACCTAAATACAGACAACATAGGTGGTGGCTGATTTGGGGTCTAGATCAACTTTCAGTCCTCAAAAAATCCTGAACTTGATCATGGTCTACTGCAAACTCATACAGGAACATAGATAGTTGCCCAGGGCAACATGATGATAGGGACAAAGCTGTAAGTAAGCATAACAAATAGTCTCAAATGGCTACTGAGTCAACAGACCACTAGGTGGAGTTAACTCTACTGGCATCAACTAGTTTTCTGGACTTCCTAGTTCAGATTTGATATCTTCTGATATTAATCTCTCCTTGAAACAGGTTCTTGATCTGTCATTGTCACTATTCCTCCCGGGCTTGTGTTTACAACTCCTGGCCATCAGAATTGGTTTGTTGTCTCAAATACAGCCATTAACTCTTTAAATGATGACTAATGTTGGGATGGGACATGTACCAAAGAAGTCTGCCTTGGCCCAGACAGGTGTATGTTTATACCTGCAAACTACATCCATACTTTGAGGAACCAGGAAGTTTGGATGGGAAGTTCTGCCCTTCTTCCTCTATACTTAGGCTAAGCCTTTTGCAGGAAGTGAAGAATCCCCCCCCACAAGTACCATCTTTACATCACAAAAACTAGGATCAAAAATGGGTATAAGTTGCCCTTACCTAGATTTTGCTGATTATGTGATTTGTACAACACTGGAACAATCTGCTTTACAGTGGTTACATCAGTGGTTCTCAACCTTTTTAATGCCGCGACCCCCAACCGGTCGTAAGTCGAGGACTAAACCGGTCGTAAGTCGAGGACTAGACCGGTCGTAAGTCGAGGACTACCCAACCAGTCGTAAGTCGAGGACTTTCCCTGCCCGGGAGCGCCGCGCATGCGTGGTTCCGCCCCCTGCGCCGGCCGAGGCATAGCTGACAACCGGCAGAGACGGAGCAGGCCGACCACCAGCTGGCCCAGCTCAAGGGAGGTAAGGCACCCGCTGGAAAAGGGAAAAAAAATGGCGGACAGCCTTGCTTGGCAACCCCCGTGAAATGGTCGATCGACCCCAAATGGGGTCGCGACCCATAGGTTGAGAACCGCTGGGTTACATGTTCTTCATGATTTTAAAAGGAGGCAGAGCAGCCACCTCTCAAAGAGGTTTAATTAGTTTCCCAGCACATTCCAGAAGGTTGGACCAGATCCTTATGTCAAGGGCTGGGGTTCTCTAGCAGGTGCCCTTCTATGAAATAGTTTCCTTCCTGACCCAACTTCATGGTCTTCTGGAAGCAAGTAAAAATATAGCTGTTCTAGAAGCCCTTTGTTGTTCATTTTTTTAAAAAAATAATGATGCTACTTTTACAATTCTACAATTCATAATTTGCTCTCCTAATCACCACTTTTTTTTCTGTTTTGTATTCTGCTTTTAGTATTTAAACCTTAGAAGCTGCTTAGAGCCTAGTTGGTTTCAGGTGGTGAGATAGATTTCATAACAATAACTAAAGATAAAACCTATTTAGTTAAGATTCATCAATATGGACCCATTTATATTTATGACGGTGTCCGATAATTTCTGTGAATATTATTTTGGAAACTGAAACTCACTAGGAGTGAGTGTTCTTGTGAATATGAAAGTGTCTTCATCAATGATGAGTAAAGGAGGTTTAAAACTACAGCAGATGGGGTGGCAATATACATTTATCTAATAAATAAATACATACTGAATGAATTCGGCCACTGATCATGATTTTTTGTTTTAAATTGATTATGGATGTTTTTAATATGTTTTTATTGGATGGTTTTTACCTGTGCTGAGCCATCCAAGTTGCTTAGATGAGATGGGCAGCCATGTAGATCGAATAGATAATTATTATTATAAGTTCATTGCACAGTCATCCAGAAGTTTAAACCGGATTTACCATTTTTATCCACCTATCAAATCCTTCCCAAGGTCCTGGGACAGGCAGATGTTGTTTTGATGATGTTAAAGGTATCATCGCAGGATGTAAACTGTTCCAAGCAAAACTGCCTTTTGCAATTGAGTGATGGTGATATTGTCAATGCCAACAGCAGCATTCTCTAATTCTTTGTCTTCTATTACCCCCTGGTATTGCTACATCAATTATCCACACTTTCTTTTTTTCAACCAACTTTAAATCTGTTATATTATGAGTGTAGACTTTGTCAGTTTGCATTCAGACATCCCACAATAGTTTAACCTGTCTGTAAAACGAGGACCCAGATTGTTGGGGGCAATATGCTGACTCTGTAAAATGCTTAGAGAGGGGGGAAAGCAGGGATCTTCAAACTTGGCCCTTTTATGAATTGTGGACTTCAACTCGCAGAATTCCTCAGCCAAGCACAGATGAAAGTACATCACCATAATCAGTACTAACTTCTACCTAGTTAGGAAGTTTTTTAAAAAATATTGTTATTTTGGAGTTGACTGCAATGTCTGATGAAGTGAACTGCAGCTTCCAAAAGTTTATTTATTTTAATAAAATGTGTTAGTTGAAATACTGTAGATGCTATCAGATGCCTCCTAATTTTTCACTTACTAACACAACCTTTAGGAGATGCCAGGCAGAGCCCAAGGGAGGCATCAAATGCCTCATCAGTTTCGATTCCCTTCATGCCAACAAGAGATCTCAGCCCAGCCCACCTTGAATTCCATTGACTCTTATCTACCGCCAATTAACTTTGATGGTTAGTTGTTCAGATTCTTGTAGAGAACTTAAGCTTGCAATAAATCAGGGGTCTTCAAACTTGGCCCTTTTATGTGGACTTCAACTCCCTGGTTGAGGAATTCTGAGAGTTGAAGTCCACATGTCATAAAAGGGCCAAGTTTGAAGACCCCTGGTGTAAAGCACTATGAAGTGGTATATAAGTCTAAGTGCTATTGCTATAATTGTTGGTATATGAATGTATATTGTATATATTAGCTTTGCCGCTGTCATTTACATAAAATCTATTTGTAATATTGCTCAGAATTCAGATGGTTGGTGGTCAGATCTATGGAAGGAGGGGGATTTGAAAAGAAATACCCAAGAGCAATGGAAGCATTCACATATCTTGGTTTATGCAGCTATGGGAAGGAGGGCTGCTTGGCTCAGATATAGACGTAATAAGGTAAAGTGTATAACTATTAAAACATAAAGGATCTACTTTGGTGGAAAACTCACCTACAGAAAGCCATCAATTAGGAAGGATCATTTTATTATTTCAAAGCTAGCAGTTACATTGAGCCAATGGTCTCTTGCATTCAGTAGAATCAAGAGCAAGAACTCCAGAGTTAGTTAGTTCTTAGACCGTTATCAAAAACAGTGTGAGTATGCACACATACTAGATGAAACCTCAAACTATAAAGGAAATTGTCTTATACCCAATAAAGATAATAGAAAGGGAGGTATCATCCAAATATGAAGGTACCACACCCACATTCTTTGATATTTAACATAGCAACTTTGATAGATGAGAGGTGCTAAGTCTCTATTTGTTATTCTAACAAGCTGATTCTATATTTTACTGACAAAGAAAGATATCCTTGAATCTACTACTTAGCTAAAGGCATAAATTCTAGAAGTACTTGAATTACTAGCAACTCAGTGACAGTAAAATTCCAGTTAAATGAACATTTACATTTATTACAGAGATACGTAATAATATCAATGTATATTTGTATGTATAATTATGGAGAGGGCATAATTACCACATTATTATTTGTATGTATATATATATACATACACTCATTACAGACATTGAATTTAATATATTTCAGAACAGAAATATATGCTGATTTGTATGGCAATAATCATACTGACCGATTCTGATTTTGTTTTTCATTAAAGGGGTAATTAGATAATATGAAGATAGAACACTTTGCAGAATTGATAGAATATATTTTTTCAAGATTTAAATCAAGGATTATTAATACTGGATAACACAGACTTCTCTAATTGAGAGTCCTCCATCCATATTAGGACTACAATTCCAGTGTTCCCAGTGAGAATATTATGCTGCCTGGGAATTCTAATCCCATGCTTATGCATGGCTTTAGATGTCAGGCAGAGAGCCAGTTTGATGTAGTTATTAAGGCACCAGACTAGAAACCAGAAGACTGAGTTTTTAGGATGTTATCCGTCTTTCTTTGACCACTGCTTTGACCACTGCTAGATATACCGACGGGTAAGTTAGAGAAAGTCGGGATCATGTCTCCGGTACTGTTTGGTGAAGACTTTAGAACGTTTCTTTTGACTTCCTTGATTAAGTCCGTCCGTGGTTCTCAATTGTGAGTGAACTTCTATGTCACGTATTATTATTGTTAAACAATGACGATGACGATGACGATGACGATGACGATGACGATGACGATGATGATGATGATGATGATATAGGGCATATTGTTGTGGCCCATGAGGGATTACTGTTTGTAATAGCTGGAGAAAGGCTATCTTCCTTCTTGTGTTGCATACAAGATGAACCCTATGAGTGAGCATGTTTAAAAATATGGCATTGCTTTTAGATTTTGAACATTGCACAGATTTGTTTTGCTTTTGTGATAGCACAGTAGGCCTCTGATGAACATTTCTGTAACACATTTAGTTGCATTGACATCTAATGAGTACAGTAAGGTTTTTCTGTCTGGCTTTCATAATATGGTTTATAATATAGGGCGTTGATTTATTCTTTTGTTCTTAACTCTCTTTTTGTTGATATAGGTTTGCATTGAGTCGTATTTTTCTTCTTTTGCTGTTTGTAAAGCAATAGTTGCAGTGACTAATTCATCCCTTCAGTTGGTTTGGAGGGCAGAAGCAACTGCCCAGTGGTGGTGGTACTATTTTTTTAAAAAAGAACACAAGATGTCTGATGTGATTGTATGCTCACATTCCCACCCTCACATGGCATGTGCTGCATTCTCAACACACAAGAAAAAAAAAAGTGAGGCTTTGATCATATGGTTGCAGTGGCTACTTTGATCTTATTTTACCATTGAGATAATTGACACATTCTGTAGTCCATGATCAACTTCTCATAATCTGGCAAGACCTGTCCTATAGCCAAAGAGCTTCCGGTATACCCTCTTGCTTTGACTATGCCCCTCTTTGTGTCTTCATCTCTTGCTTAAGATCTGCAGGATCTCTTGTGTCTTCTCTCTGCTTAAGATCTGCAGGATCTCTTGTGTCTTCTCTCTGCTTAAGATCTGCAGGAGAAACCCTTTGAAAATTATCTTGATTTTGGAAGCTCATTTATCAGGCATACTCCGCAGGGTCTTCTCCCAAGTTTTTGTGGAATGAATTTGCCCAAGGACTTTTTTAGAATAGAATAGAGCTGGAAGGGACCTTGGGGGTTTTCTAGTCCAGCCCCATGCTCAAGCAGGAGGACCTATACCATCTCAGACAAGTGACTGTCTAGTCTCTTCTTAAAAACCTCCAGTGATGGAGCGCCCACGATTTCTGGAGGCAAGCTGTTCCACTGGTTGATTGTCCTCACTGTCTGGAAGTTCCTCCTTAATTCCAGGTTGCTTCTCTCTTTGATCAGTTTCCAACCATTGTTTCTTGTCCTGCCCTCTTGAGCGTTGGTGAATAACGTGACCCCCTCTTCTTTGTGGCAGCCCCTCTTTCCACCCTCCCTCCCAATTTTGTAAGAGCATTGATCTAAGATGTACACTCTAAGAGTTTTGGTTTTAAATTTCAGGCTACTTCTAGTTGTTCTTACGTTAAGGCATCCTCAGATTCCAACTAAACAGAATGCAGGATAACAATGAAATAAGTCAATAAACCAACAACTCATTCATGCCTCAGCCTAACTACAGGTACTACATAAGCCGATTAATGATAGGGCTCACTATTCCAGAAAGCATAATCGTATTAGCCACTTCCCCTTTCTTTCAATTGTGCATTTCTAACTCTGCAACTTCCACGTTAAATCTGCAGCTATTGTTGCCAAGATTGTCTGTTAGATAACACTGCTCAGATTCCCTATTCTTCAGGCTCCTGGCTGATCATGACAGTACATGGAAATGAATTCAGGCCAGTTTCACTGTGTGGTACAAAACTGTCTACAATTGTAAGTGTAGGTGTTTCTAGTTCCGTTTTTATCTCATTTGAAATTGAAATATGTTTGCAATGTTTGAATGTGGGAAGATTAATTATCACCTATGTTTCTAGATGAAAAGCATAGAAAAACCCATCTCTGCTTTTAAGAGTCACGTTGTCAACAGCAAACCATAAAGGCTTTTCAGCCAGAAAGTAATAAGAAATGAAAAGCAAATTTTATTGCAGGAGGAAGGAGGGAGAGGAAGAAATGGAACAAAGACATCATTTTCTCTGAGCAAGAGTGAGTAAAACCTGTTCTTGAAATTGATGGAACCTTTGGAAAGACCTCTTTGTTATTATAAGCCATCTTTGGAAAGCTTTTTGATGGGCCAACTATTAATGTTGTCAACTGGGTAAATACAGTTGATATCCCAAATGGAGTAATTCTTCTGCGGAAGGAAAGTATGAAATTGGCTCACAAATCTGTCAAATATAGAATACGTTTTTCCTGAAAAATCTTTGCAATCTTCCCATTCCGTTTCAATTTGTCATTTGATCATCTGTTCCAGAAAAAAAAAATATACCTTAATTTTTATTTAATTCTACTTTATCTGTTTTATTTATACACCGTCACCCATTCCCTAAGGAACGGAATCAAAATCACTGGAATGTTATATTGAAACCAACACACCAGGTACCCAATTAATAATTTATTCTAGTAATTAGAATTATGCATAGCAAAAACAAAAAGGATAATTGTGGACAAGTCACAAGTATAGTATATCTGATTTATGTAATCTAATATCCCATCATGAGAGCTAACTCACTTAAAAAGTCAATCATGCTGGAAATGATCAGTGGAAACGGGATAAGGGGCCACTCTAGTACCTGTTGGATGGACACTATAAAGCAGCGGTCCCCAACCTTTCCGGCTCCTTGGACCGGCGGCAGTGGCAGGCGGGAGGGAGGGATGGGATGGTTTTGTGTGCATAACCTAATCCCTTGCATGCTTTGCATGCTCACCTGCTGCTTGTGTGGACCAGTTCCCAATGGGCTGTGCACTGGTAGTGGTTTGGGGACCAGGGCTTGGGGACCCCTGCTATAAAGGATGACACTGGATGATCATGGTGTATCTGAAGGAGGTGATGCAAGACAGGGGCATGGAGAAGGCTGATCCGTAGACGGGCAGAGGGTTGGACATGACTGAATGACTGTTAGTGATGAATATCCCAGCTCAGTGTTGGAGGCTTTGGAAAAACAGCCACTCCCCATTGCAGAAGCAATCCTAGAGAATTGATGGTGGTAGCCCACTGCCTAAAGAGAAATGAGTAGTGGGGGGGAGTGGCCGGGGGCCACATGGGGAGGCAATTGCAGAACAGTGCAGGAACAGATAGGAGCAAAATAAATTTGTGGATCCTACTTGACACACCATGATGGCATAACCTAATCCAGCATGGCACATCTTGCATGGCACATCTTGGCCAAGCACAAAAGGAGAATGTCTTCTCAAGCTTTCCCATCTGTGGCAGGATGATGGGGACACATCAATAAAGCTCTGTGAACAAATCTGGTGTAATAATAATAATAATGATAATGATAATGATAATGATAATGATAATGATAATGATAATGATAATGATAATGATAATGATAATGATAATAATAATAATAATAATAATAATAACAACAACAACAACAACAATAACAACAACAACAACAACTTTCGAATACAGAAAGATTGCCATTTGGAACACAACACGCCAGATATCACAGTTGTAGAGAACCGAAGCGTACAGCTGATAGATATCGCTGTACCAGGAGATGCCAGAGTCGAAGAAAAAGAACTGGAAAAAACTATGAAATATCATGACCTGGCCATCGAAACTGCGCGATTATGGATGAAACGTGTAACAGTGGTACCCATTGTCATCGGGGCACTGGGAACTGTGTCCAAAAACTTTGCAAAATATTTCAAGAAACTGCAGCTTCCTGCAATAACTCCAGCAATGTTACAAAAAACTACGCTACTCAGAACATCTTACATTTTAAGGAGGTACCTGGTTGATACCTAGGATGCCGGCAACAACTCATGTCAACCATCAGTGCCAGTCAATTTGAATATTCAGTTGACTAAGGTTCATGTCTAATTAATGATGATGATGATGATGATGATGATGATGATGATGATGATGATGATGATGATGATGATGATGATGATAATGTGAGTGAGTGGTACTCATGAAAGAATAATGAGGTTTTCTGGCCGATCTGAGAAAGAATCCCTCATGCTTAAGACCTGGTTGAATATGTGCATCATGATAGACAAGCTGAGTTTTAATATTTTTAGGCCATTTGTAGATTACCATGTATTAGGTCTGACACATAGATATATTCTACAGCAAATGCTACTATTTATACATATTCTCTTTAAGAATGGAGTCATATATCTATATCTAGCAACAAGACACGTAGAGAAGGATTCCTGATGTTTAAACTTAATGCTGGAGTAGCATTCAGTTTGGTTCTGACCTGAGACTTTGGACAGCTGTTCCCACAATCCCTTGCTCTTAGCCTGGTCTAATTGAAAACCAACACATTTGTTCAGTTCAGAGTCAAAGGCAATTTGCTCTCGTCTCAACATTTAGGGCAAGAAGGCAGCTGAGACCTGGAAAGGGAGACAGGGCTGAGACCAAAGCCACTGCAGATAATGAGGTCGTTGGCAAAGTCTGCAGAAGGACTCAGTTTCTCCCACCTTGCTACAGCCCTGGTCAAGAACTGATGAGCTATTGAAGAAACTCTTAATGTATTGTTTTGCAATGCCTTGTGTGATCCTAATTAAAGCATTACCAGACGAGGGATTATATTTCTTTTGCATGGACTAACACAAGTATGGCAGTGTTCTGTCTTCACAGCCTGGGGAAGTTGAAAGAATTTACTGCTAGGCCTGTCCACAGTTTTGAATAAACCTAATCTAAGATATACTTCAAAGTTCCTGTTCAAGCATATTTCTTTTTGCTTGTGTTTCCTGCCATTATTGGATTTTAAAATAAGTATTTGTATTTGAGAGATGGGACTGTTTTCCTGCTATCCAAATATTTATGTAGGTACGATGGTGGGGAGCGGTACAACCTGACACAACTGTAGCTTAGCAGGATTTTATAATTCTGTGCACACCACTCTCTTTTTCATTTGTGCCAGGAAAAATGGCAATATATCTTCAGAAACTTGTGTTTTGTTTTTGTCTTACACACAATATATGGTTTTTGAGTTAGGAGGAATGCAGCATCTACTATCAACCACACAGCACATAGGTCATTCTGCTCACAGCTGCCATTATGAAAACATTTTTCTTTCCTTAGTTCATCTCATTCTTAAAACTATTTAAAGGCTTCTTTCTAAGCCCCTATTTATTCTCTCCTGCTCCTGAAGGTTACAACCTGGGGTGACCCTATGCTCCCACTTCAGTTGTGAAAAATATACAGTATCTTTACCTGCAACATGTGGCAAATACTCTCCTTTGTTAGTTAAAACAGATAACCCCCTGCTTGCCATCAAAAAAATCGCCCCAAATTCACTACAACTTACTAAATTGTGGTAGTTTCCTTCTGTCATACCTTTGCTTAGTAGTGCCGATCCCTAAGTTCTACATTTAGTCTACTCAACTACCTTTTGGGATTGGCACATGGTATGAAAACAGAAAACGCTTTGTGAGTAAAAACGCTTCGTTCCTCTGGCTACAATCATTCCATTTCCCAGTCATTGTTTTTTCAGCCACACTGGGCCTTGCTAGGTTAATCCAGATGAAGTCAGAGTCAAATTTTTATGTAATGTTGATTCTGAAACAAAAGCTTTGAAACAAAGCAAGAAGAAAACATTTGATGCTCTTTCTCCCCACACCTTCCTTCTCTCTGTCCAACTGACCTCACAGGAGTATGGTTGTGAGAAAGAAGGAGGAGAACTAGAATTAGGTATGTTTGCTACTTGAGTTATTTAAAGATGGGGTATTAAATAAAATAAAATATGTTGTATGAAAACATAAACTTCCCATAACAGTAAGTTGTAATGTTTCAGACCCTATTATCCTATCACTGCAGCAAGACTTCTATTTAAAGGAAAAGGAAGAACAGAATAGCTGGTCTATTTTTTTAAAACAAAAACACCAGAACCAGAAAACTTATACACAGTTTTAAGAACATAGGGGAATAAGGAAAAAAAGTTATCATTACATGCGCAGAAGCTGCCATCTCATTGCGCATCACAGATGGGCATCCTTTTATAAATAAGTCAAGGTAGCAAACATGCCTTATTCTGGTTCTCATCCTATTTTCTCATAACAATACACCTGTGTGGTGAGTTGGAGAGGGGAATGGGAGGGAAAGGGAGAGGGAAGGAGAGAGATGGAGGGAGGGAGGGAGGGAGGGAGAGAGAGAGAGAGAGAGAGAGAGAGAGAGAGAGAGAGAGAGAGAGAGAGAGAGAGAGAGAGAGAGAGAGAGAGAGATGTTTTCTTCTTGCTTTGTTTCCAAGATTTTGTTTCAGAATCAACATTATATAAAAACCAGGACATTCCACATCTATAATGCGAGGCAGCTTGACACTGGCTTCAGAGTTGGTTTGACTGGATGAGCTGTGTTATATGTTCAGGAATGGAGAACGGATAATGATATAGCCTTATTGTAGCCTGGGGTTGTTCCTCAACATAATGTAGGGGAAGTGTGTACTGCTATGTTGCTTAAGAACCAGTGTGAAGCCAAAAATGACGACCAACCCTCCAACAGCAGGATCATTTAACTTGGTTCATAGTTGCCATCAAACAATTTTTTTTTTTTAATTTCCCCTCTCCTTTGAAAATTAACCTGAATTAACCTTTTGCCCAGCCTAAGTCACAATTATGGAACCACAGTCAAGATTATAATGATACTTTGCAGAGAGGCCTACCTTGCAGAGATCTGTTGATCAGCTAGTTTTGCAAAGCTGTCAGCACCAGAAAACAAAGGTAAATTTTTATCCATATTTAACCATGCTGGAGAACTATCTCACGCAGCCTGATTTGACTCCAAAACCAGCTCTTTGTGACTTTAAGCGAACCACTTTCTATTTCTTAAAACATTCCTAGGGGGACATCTCCAGAACATTCAGAGCTTCAAATGAAATGAATAATCCACTGCTGTGCAACCTATTGCCTCTAGCAAATCAAATCAAGCTTCCTTCAATGTCATTTCTACATTGCTGATTTTTGCGCAGATGAAGTCTGACCTATATTTTATTTAAAATATGTTCTCCCTTTAACTTCTTTGGGCCAATTTGAAATTCCATTTTTAACCTTGCTCTTTGTTTACTCTTGTTACCTTTTTGAAGCTTTGTCTCCTTTACTGTAGGGATACATTGGAGGAATTGAAGAAAAAAAAAATGAAAATTGGCTGATAGATGGAACCTGGAAACACACCATGTTTGCTTTCCAAGAGCAAACCCCTTCTCACTCAGGCATGATATTTAAAATAGAATATAATTTAAAATAATTAAGTAATGATGAAAGAATGGCTCTTACACTCATTTGAAAAGTATTTAAGAAATAGCTCCTTACTTCCACCTGCAAGCCAAACTGAGAGTCCATCCCAAAGATACAATTGGAAATTATGTGGGCTCAAATGTTTGTTTCGTTGCTCTGCCATTTTTTATTTGTTTCTACTTTTCCCCAACCTTTAATAATTTCTCTGTAGAGTTATAACAGCCGTGAGGGAAATTGTAGGGGTTTTTTTTTACCGTTTTTGTAAAACGTTTGCTTTCGCTACATGTTAAATTCAATAAGTTGTCAATTAATTAATTAATTAAATCTATTTTTATTGCCTTCCATTTAACAGCTGCCTTAATATCAGGATGTAAATCAAGGATTGGCAGCCCTTGCCCCACTGCTTTCCATTGGCTCTTTAATAAAGCTCACAGCTCATTCTGTTTCTTAGAAAACATTAATTTCAAAGTTTTTCCTTTAATTACAAGCGTACCACAATAAAATTGTGAATGGCCTTAGCAGGAGATGCATTTGCATGGGGATCTTCCGTCCTTAAGTAAAGGATTTATTTATTTAAAAGATTTGTAGGGATATCCATTTTGTTACCAGCTATGCTTGTCTGAAATATTTATTTCCTCTTCCTCAGTTTCCCCAAATCTGTCAGATAATGCCCAGGCTGGGGAAAAAAAGAGGGCTAAAATTCTGTTTCTACCACTATAGCAAATTCAAACTTGGAAAACTGTGCGTATGGAGGTGATCTACAGCTTCACCCTATTCACAACCCAGAAGCATTTCTCCCCCTGTCATTATTAAGTTTGGAACAAGCTGCACATTGCCAAGCCCACTGGCTTTCAAAGAGTGGGCGGAGAGAAAAGATTTCTNCACAGAAACTTGAGTCAGAAAATATTGTATATCTACCACATGCAGAATGATTTGTGTAATCTTACCTTTGGGAAAGATCTTAATTGGAAAGGAATTGGAAAAAGGGCATCCTTTCTCGCTGGCTCTAGCTGCTGACGTTTTACATGACAATAGATAGTTCCCCAGTGTGGGTGTTCAGAGTATATACAAAATCTTGCTAGAAGCAGATGTGTTATGTTACGGCCTTCTTAATCTTTGTCATTAAATCTAGCTAGGCTTTTTTTCTAGTCAAGCAAGGGAAAGTTCATTATTGCAGCCCCACATTTCATAAATGTAGTGGGCCTTTTCCAATACTTAATCAATCTGCAATTTGATCGAATGATGTGCTCCTAACTTCTTGTTCAAGACTCTAGCC
This sequence comes from Protobothrops mucrosquamatus, assembly GCF_001527695.2. Classification (NCBI taxonomy): domain Eukaryota; kingdom Metazoa; phylum Chordata; class Lepidosauria; order Squamata; family Viperidae; genus Protobothrops; species Protobothrops mucrosquamatus. Next base: position 102,771 of record NW_015386821.1, read on the forward strand.
AGCCTACTGTAGGAGGGTTGTGTCAAGCACAGAAATCAGGAAACCCAGGCAGTTCAAATGAATATAAGGATTTATTGCAGGGGTCTTCAAACTTGGCCCTTTTATGATTTGTGGACTTCAACTCCCAGAATTCCTCAGCCAGGCATGCTGGCTGAGGAATTCTGGGAGTTCGTCCACAAGTCATAAAAGGGCCATGTTTGAAGACTCCTGATTTATTGCAAGTTTAAGCTCTTTACAAGAATCTGAACAACTAACCATCAAAGGTAATTGGCAGTAGATAAGAGTCAATGGAATTCAAGGTGGGCTGGACTTGCATCTCTTGTGGGCATGAAGGGAATCGAGACTGATGAGGCATTTGACGCCTCCCTTGAACTCTGCCTGGTCATCTCCTACAGGTTGTGTTAGTAAGTGAAAAATTAGGAGGCATCTGATAACACTTATTTCAACTAACACATTTTATTAAAATAAATAAACTTTTGCAAGCTGCAGTTCACTTCATCAGACATTGCAGTCAGCTCCAAAATAACAATATTTTTTTAAAAAAACTTCCTAACTAGGTAGAAGTTAGTATTGATTATGCCGATGTACTTTCATTGGTGAAGCATTTTGATGTTAGGACACTTAATTAAATTATACCCTTTAGAATGCATTTTTAGGGTACATTGCATTTTTAGGGTACATAGCCTGAGAGTGAAATTAATCAATTAACTGTTTTTCAATATTGGTTTCAGATTTTTGTACAGATATTCAGTACCTGAACATGTGTGCTTGAGTAAATCTCAGTAAAGAGTCAAATTTAAGATACAGTATTTATTGATGGGGCATATTCAATTTACATAGCATTTTAATCAGTATATTTAATTGATATTTAATCACATTAAGATACTGTATGGTTGTAGAACTTGGCTACGTGCACCCAAATAATTAAAAGACATCTGATTCTTTTTCATATATCAGTTTTATGATGAGAAGATCTACAGACAAAGAAAGGGGGCATATGCTTAGTTCCACCCTCACATTCCCAAAATTTAAGTATTGTTTTATTCATTATTGATTGCCAAGTTCTCCATAATCACTGAAGTAGGGAAAAAAAATCACTTATGGGAAAAAGTCTACTCAAATCCATAAATTGCACGAAAAGCCCATATCATTAAAGGAAATTCTCCTTAGGAGAAGTTATCTGAATATAGTGATGACAGGAGTATCATGATTATGAGGTCAGCATTACATATCATGTTAGTGTCAAAGCAAGAACATCCAATGTATACATATACATGACTAATTCATGAAGACAGCTCTTGAAGCCTGATCATCTGACTTTTTACTGAGCATCAAATTCCAGTGGAATTGGTGGGACTCCCCTCTCATTAATAAGCATGTATGGCTTCAATGGTATCAAAGTTGTTGAACAGTTTTATTTATTTAGTTTCAAAGGTGTTAAATTGCAGACTCATTGCTTGTCATGGCTAAAATTCCCGAGCAAGAATTTGATTAGAAAGACACTATAGCTAAAAATCACATGGTTTATCAGTCTTGCTAAGGTAGCAGATGGATGCTTTTCATCATGGTGGATTTTACTCATTTTCTTTCCTTTTTTCAGTTGTGCATTTATTTTAAATTAATTTGGACGTATCTCTCTTCGATCTTGGATGCTTGAATGCACGGACAAAGTGCCTCAATATAGTCATTCAAGAAACCTCCTTTGCTGAGGACTGTGCACTCCTGACACCACACAGCACTCTACAGTTGATGCTGAACACATTTTCAGAAGCTGCTATGCTCCTGACCTAATTATCAGCATTTACTGGCCTGTGCCAAATATCAGACTNTCTAACCTGTATCCTTGCCTGTGTTCGGTCAGATTCGGTTCGGCTCGCCCTCCAACTGCTCTCCAGGCGTCTTTTCCGGCGCTTCATCTCTCTCAGCTCCTCGGTGAACCAGGGAGCCAATTGAGATCTGCGCCGGGTCAGAGGCCGCAAAGGCACGACTCGGTCCAATGCTGCGGCAGCAGTCGCCTCCCAGGCCGCCGCCAGATTTTCAACCGAATCGTGAACTAGGTCCTCAGGATATGGCCCAAGCTCCGTCAGGAACCTCTCTGGGTCCATCAGGCGCCTGGGGCGGAACCACCTAAGCGGTTCCTCCTCCCTGTGGCGGGGGGGAGCGGTCCGGAAGTCCATCCTAAGGAGTGAATGATCTGACCATGACAGGGGCTCTACAACTACCTCCCCCATTTCCAGATCATTCTGCCACTGGCCAGAGACAAAAATTAGATCTAGTGTGTGTCCCCCCGTGTGAGTCGGGGCATAACTAATTGGGTCAAGTCCAAGGCCGTCATGGAGGCCAAGAACTCCCGAGCCGCCACCGACGTTTCGCCCGCCGATGGCAGATTGAAATCCCCCATGACTATAAGTCTGGGGGTCTCAACTGCCACCCCGGCTATTACGTCGGCCAGCTCAGGCAGGGCCGTTGATACATAGCAGGGAGCCAGGTATATAATCAACAGGCCCACTTGAACCCTCTGCCCCCACTTCACAAGGAGGGACTCTCCACCATCTATCTGAGGCACAGTGGTCTCCCTCGGACATAGATTCTCCCTTATAATGACCGCTACCCCACCGCCCCTACCCCGGGTCCTTGGCTGATGGAATACCTGGAAACCCGGCGGGCAGATGTCAACAAGGGGCACTCCCCCTTCCGTGCCCAGCCAGGTCTCGGTGATGACGATGACGATGACGATGACGATGACGATGACGATGATGATGATGATGATGATGATGATGATGATGATGATATAGGGCATATTGTTGTGGCCCATGAGGGATTACTGTTTGTAATAGCTGGAGAAAGGCTATCTTCCTTCTTGTGTTGCATACAAGATGAACCCTATGAGTGAGCATGTTTAAAAATATGGCATTGCTTTTAGATTTTGCACATTGCACAGATTTGTTTTGCTTTTGTGATAGCACAGTAGGCCTCTGATGAACATTTCTGTAACACATTTAGTTGCATTGACATCTAATGAGTACAGTAAGGTTTTTCTGTCTGGCTTTCATAATATGGTTTATAATATAGGGCGTTGATTTATTCTTTTGTTCTTAACTCTCTTTTTGTTGATATAGGTTTGCATTGAGTCGTATTTTTCTTCTTTTGCTGTTTGTAAAGCAATAGTTGCAGTGACTAATTCATCCTTTCAGTTGGTTTGGAGGGCAGAAGCAACTGCCCAGTGGTGGTGGTACTATTTTTTAAAAAAAGAACACAAGATGTCTGATGTGATTGTATGCTCACATTCCCACCCTCACAAGGCATGTGCTGCATTCTCAACACACAAGAAAAAAAAAGTGAGGCTTTGATCATATGGTTGCAGTGGCTACTTTGATCTTATTTTACCATTGAGATAATTGACACATTCTGTAGTCCATGATCAACTTCTCATAATCTGGCAAGACCTATAGCCAAAGAGCTTCCGGTATACCCTCTTGCTTTGACTATGCCCCTCTTTGTGTCTTCATCTCTTGCTTAAGATCTGCAGGATCTCTTGTGTCTTCTCTCTGCTTAAGATCTGCAGGAGAAACCCTTTGAAAATTATCTTGATTTTGGAAGCTCATTTATCAGGCATACTCCGCAGGGTCTTCTCCCAAGTTTTTGTGGAATGAATTTGCCCAATGACTTTTTTAGAATAGAATAGAGCTGGAAGGGACCTTGGGGGTTTTCTAGTCCAGCCCCATGCTCAAGCAGGAGGACCTATACCATCTCAGACAAGTGACTGTCTAGTCTCTTCTTAAAAACCTCCAGTGATGGAGCGCCCACGATTTCTGGAGGCAAGCTGTTCCACTGGTTGATTGTCCTCACTGCCTGGAAGTTCCTCCTTAATTCCAGGTTGTTTCTCCCTTTGATCAGTTTCCAACCATTGTTTCTTGTCCTGCCCTCTGGAGCGTTGGTGAATAACGTGACCCCCTCTTCTTGGTGGCAGCCCCTCTTTCCACCCTCCCTCTCAATTTTATAAGAGCATTGATCTAAGATGTACACTCTAAGAGTTTTGGTTTTAAATTTCAGGCTACTTCTAGTTGCTCTTATGTTAAGGCATCCTCAGATTCCAACTAAACAGAATGCAGGATAACAATGAAATAAGTCAATAAACCAACAACTCATTCATGCCTCAGCCTAACTACAGGTACTACATAAGCCGATTAATGATAGGGCTCACTATTCCAGAAAGCATAATCGTATTAGCCACTTCCCCTTTCTTTCAATTGTGCATTTCTAACTCTGCAACTTCCACGTTCAATCTGCAGCTATTGTTGCCAAGATTGTCTGTTAGATAACACTGCTCAGATTCCCTATTCTTCAGGCTCCTGGCTGATCATGACAGTACTTGGAAATGAATTCAGGCCAGTTACACTGTGTGGTACAAAACTGTCTACAATTGTAAGTGTAGGTGTTTCTAGTTCCGTTTTTATCTCATTTGAAATTGAAATATGTTTGCAATGTTTGAATGTGGGAAGATTAATTATCACCTATGTTTCTAGATGAAAAGCAGTAGAAAAACCCATCTCTGCTTTTAAGAGTCACGTTGTCAACAGCAAACCATAAAGGCTTTTCAGCCAGAAAGTAATAAGAAATGAAAAGCAAATTTTATTGCAGGAGTAGGGAGGGAGAGGAAGAAATGGAACAAAGACATCATTTTCTCTGAGCAAGAGTGAGTAAAACCTGTTCTTGAAATTGATGGAACCTTTGGAAAGACCTCTTTGTTATTATAAGCCATCTTTGGAAAGCTTTTTGATGGGCCAACTATTAATGTTGTCAACTGGGTAAATACAGTTGATATCCCAAATGGAGTAATTCTTCTGCGGAAGGAAAGTATGAAATTGGCTCACAAATCTGTCAAATATAGAATACGTTTTTCCTGAAAAATCTTTGCAATCTTCCCATTCCATTTCAATTTGTCATTTGATCATCTGTTCCAGAAAAAAAATATACCTTAATTTTTATTTAATTCTACTTTATCTGTTTTATTTATACGCCGTCACCCATTCCTTAAGGAACGGAATCAAAATCACTGGAATGTTATATTGAAACCAACACACCAGGTACCCAATTAATAATTTATTCTAGTAATTAGAATTATGCATAGCAAAAACAAAAAGGATAATTGTGGACAAATCACAAGTATAGTATATCTGATTTATGTAATCTAATATCCCATCATGAGAGCTAACTCACTTAAAAAGTCAATCATGCTGGAAATGATCAGCGGAAAAAGGAGAAGGGGCCACCCTAGTACCTGTTGGATGGACACTATAAAGCAGCGGTCCCCAACCTTTCCGGCTCCTTGGACCGGTGGCAGTGGCAGGTGGTAGGGAGGGAGGGGATGGTTTTGTGTGCGTAACCTAATCCCTTGCATGCTTTGCATGCTCACCTGCTGCTTGTGTGGACTGGTTCTCAATGAGCCGTGCACCGGTAGTGGTTTGGGGACCAAGGGTTGGGGACCCCTGCTATAAAGGATGATACTGGATGACCATGATGTATCTGAAGGAGATGATGCAAGACAGGGGCATGGAGAAGGCTGATCCGTAGAACAGCAGAGGGTTGGACATGACTGTTAGTGATGAATATTCCAACTCAGTGTTGGAGGCTTTAGAAAAACAGCCACTCCTCATTGCAGAAGCAATCCTAGAGAATTGATGGTGGGAGCCCACTGCCTAAAGAGAAATGAGTAGTGGGGGGAGGAGTGGCCGGGGACCACATGGGGAGGGAATTGCAGAACAGTGCAGGAACAGATAGGAGCAAAATAAATTTGTGGATCCTACTTGACACACCATGATGGCATAACCTAATCCAGCATGGCACATCTTGCATGGCACATCTTGGCCCAGCACAAAAGGAGAATGTCTTCTCAGGCTTTCCCATCTGTGGCAGGATGATGGGGACACATCAATAAAGCTCTGTGAACAAATCTGGTGTAATAATAATAATAATAATAATAATAACAACAACAACAACAACAACTTTCGAATACAGAAAGATTGCCATTTGGAACACAACACGCCAGATATCACAGTTGTAGAGAACCGAAGCGTACAGCTGATTGATATCGCTGTACCAGGAGATGCCAGAGTCGAAGAAAAAGAACTGGAAAATACTATGAAATATCGTGACCTGGCCCTTGAAACTGTGCGATTATGGATGAAACGTGTAACAGTGATACCCATTGTCATCGGGGCACTGGGAACTGTGTCCAAAAACTTTGCAAAACATTTCAAGAAACTGCAGCTTCCTGCAATAACTCCAGCAATGTTACAAAAAACTGTGCTACTCGGAACATCTTATATTTTAAGGAGGTACCTGGTTGACACCTAGGATGCTGGCAACAACCCATGTCAACCATCAGCGCCAGTCAATTTGAATATTCAGTTGACTAAGGTTTACGTCTAATTGATGATGATGATGATGATGATGATGATGATGATGATGATGATGATGATGATGATGATGATGATGTGAGTGAGTGAGTGGTACTCATGAAAGAACAATGAGGTTTTCTGGTCAATCTGAGAAAGAATCCCTCATGCTTAAGACCTGGTTGAATATGTGCATCATGATAGACAAGCTGAGTTTTAATATTTTTAGGCCACTTGTAGATTACCATGTATTAGTTCTGACAAACAGATATATTCTACAGCAAATGCTACTATTTAGACATATTCTCTTTAAGAATGGAGTCATATATCTATATCTAGCAATAAGACACATAGAGAAGGATTCCTGATGTTTAAACTTAATGCTGGAATAGCATTTAGTTTGGTTCTGACCTGAGACTTTGGACAGCTGTTCCCACAATCGCTTGCCCTTAGCCTGGTTTAGTGGGAGTTGAAAACCAACACATTTCTTCAGTTCAGATTCAAAGGCAATTTGCTCTCTCAACATTTAGGGCAAGAAGGCAGCTGAGACCTGGAAAGGAAGATAGGGCTGAGACCAAAGCCACTGCAGATAATGAGGTCGTTGGCAAAGTCTGCAGAAGGACTCAGTTTCTCCCACCTTGCTACAGCCCTGGTCAAGAACTGATGAGCTATTGAAGAAACTCTTAATGTATTGTTTTGCAATGCCTTGTGTGATCCTAATTAAAGCATTACCAGACGAGGGATTATATTTCTTTTGCATGGACTAACACAAGTATGGCAGTGTTCTGTCTTCACAGCCTGGGGAAGTTGAAAGAATTTACTGCTAGGCCTGTCCACAGTTTTGAATAAACCTAATCTAAGATATACTTCAAAGTTCCTGTTCAAGCATATTTCTTTTTGCTTGTGTTTCCTTTAGCAATGTCTGCCATTATTGGATTTTAAAATAAGTATTTGTATTTGAGAGATGGGACTGTTTTCCTGCTATCCAAATATTTATGTAGGTACGATGGTGGGGAGCGGTACAACCTGACACAACTGTAGCTTAGCAGGATTTTATAATTCTGTGCACACCACTCTCTTTTTCATTTGTGCCAGGAAAAATGGCAATATATCTTCAGAAACTTGTGTTTTGTTTTTGTCTTACACACAATATATGGTTTTTGAGTTAGGAGGAAGGCAGAATCTACTATCAACCAAACAGCGCATAGGTCATTCTGCTCACAGCTGCCGTTATGAAAACATTTTTCTTTCCTTAGTTCATCTCATTCTTAAAACTATTTAAAAGCTTCTTTCTTAGCCCCTATTCATTCTCTCCTGCTCCTGAAGGTTACAACCTGGGGTGACCCTATGCTCCCACTTCAGTTGTGAAAAATATACAGTATCTTTACCTGCAACATGTGGCAAATACTCTCCTTTGTTAGTTAAAACAGATAACCCCTGCTTGCCATCAAAAAAATCGCCCCAAATTCACTACAACTTACTAAATTGTGGTAGTTTCCTTCTGTCATACCTTTGCTTAGTAGTGCCGATCCCTAAGTTCTACATTTAGTCTACTCAACTACCTTTTGGGATTGGCACATGGTATGAAAACAGAAAACGCTTTGTGAGTAAAAACGCTTCGTTCCTCTGGCTACAATCGTTCCATTTCCCAGTCATTGTTTTTTCAGACACACTGGGCCTTGCTAGGTTAATCCAGATGAAGTCAGAGTCAGATTTTTATATAATGTTGATTCTGAAACAAAAGCTTTGAAACAAAGCAAGGAGAAAACATTTGATGCTCTTTCTCTCTCCCCCCCTCTTCCTTCTCTCTGTCCAACTGACCTCACAGGAGTATGGTTGTGAGAAAGAAGGAGGAGAACTAGAATTAGGTATATTATTAGGTATGAGTTATTTAAAGATGGGGTATTAAATAAAATAAAATATGTTGTATGAAAATACAAACTTCCCATAACAGTAAGTTGTAATGTTTCAGACCCTATTATCCTACCACTGCAGCAAGACTTCTATTTAAAGGAAAAGGAAGAACAGAATAGCTGGTCTATTTTTTTTAAAACAAAAACACCAAAACCAGAAAACTTATACACAGTTTTAAGAACATAGGGGAATAAGGAAAAAAAAGTTATCATTACATGCGCAGAAGCTGCCATCTCATTGCGCATCACAGATGGACATCCTTTTATAAATAAGTCAAGGTAGCAAACATGCCTTATTCTGGTTCTCCTCCTATTTTCTCATAACAATACACCTGTGTGGTGAGTTGGAGAGGGGAATGGGAGGGAAAGGGAGAGGGAAGGAGAGAGATGGAGGGAGGGAGGGAGGGAGGGAGAGAGTGAGAGTGAGAGAGAGAGAGAGAGAGAGAGAGAGAGAGAGAGAGAGAGAGGGAGAGGGAGAGAGAGAGAGAGAGAGAGAGAGAGAGAGATATGTTTTCTTCTTGCTTTGTTTCCAAGATTTTGTTTCAGAATCAACATTATATAAAAACCAGGACATTCCACATCTATAATGCGAGGCAGCTTGACACTGGCTTCAGAGTTGGTTTGACTGGATGAGCTGTGTTATATGTTCAGGAATGGATAATGATATAGCCTTATTGTAGCCTGGGGTTGTTCCTCAACATAATGTAGGGGAAGTGTGTACTGCTATGTTGCTTAAGAACCAGTGTGAAGCCAAAAATGACGACCAACCCTCCAACAGCAGGATCATTTAACTTGGTTCATAGTTGCCATCAAACAATTTTTTTTTTAATTTCCCCTCTCCTTTGAAAATTAACCTGAATTAACCTTTTGCCCAGCCTAAGTCACAATTATGGAACCACAGTCAAGATTATAATGATACTTTGCAGAGAGGCCTACCTTGCAGAGATCTGTTGATCAGCTAGTTTTGCAAAGCTGTCAGCACCAGAAAACAAAGGTAAATTTTTATCCATATTTAACCATGCTGGAGAACTATCTCACGCAGCCTGATTTGACTCCAAAACCAGCTCTTTGTGACTTTAAGCAAACCACTTTCTATTTCTTAAAACATTCCTAGGGGGACATCTCCAGAACATTCAGAGCTTCAAATGAAATGAATAATCCACTGCTGTGCAACCTATTGCCTCTAGCAAATCAAATCAAGCTTCCTTCAATGTCATTTCTACATTGCTGATTTTTGCGCAGATGAAGTCTGACCTATATTTTATTTAAAATATGTTCTCCCTTTAACTTCTTTGGGCCAATTTGAAATTCCATTTTTAACCTTGCTCTTTGTTTACTCTTGTTAATTTGAAATTCCATTTTTAACCTTGCTCTTTGTTTACTCTTGTTACCTTTTTGAAGCTTTGTCTCCTTTACTGTAGGGATACATTGGAGGAATTGAAGAAAAAAAAATGAAAATTGGCTGACAGATGGAACTTGGAAACACACCATGTTTGCTTTCCAAGAGCAAACCCCTTCTCACTCAGGCATGATATTTAAAATAGAATATAATTTAAAATAATTAAGTAATGATGAAAGAATGGCTGTTACACTCATTTGAAAAGTATTTAAGAAATAGCTCCTTACTTCCACCTGCAAGCCAAACTGAGAGGCCATCCCAAAGATACAATTGGAAATTATGTGGGCTCAAATGTTTGTTTCGTTGCTCTGCCATTTTTTATTTGTTTCTACTTTTCCCCAACCTTTAATAATTTCTCTGTAGAGTTATAACAGCCGTGAAGGAAATTGTAGGGTTTTTTTTACTGTTTTTGTAAAATGTTTGCTTTTACTACATGTTAAATTCAATAAGTTGTCAATTAATTAATTAATCAAATCTATTTTTTATTGCCTTCCATTTAACAGCTGCCTTAATATCAGGATGTAAATCAAGGATTGGCAGCCCTTGCCCCACTGCTTTCCATTGGCTCTTTATCAAGCTCACAGCTCATTCTGTTTCTTAGAAAACATTAATTTCAAAGTTTTTCCTTTAATTACAAGCATACCACAATAAAATTGTGAATGGCCTTAGCAGGAGATGCATTTGCATGGGGATCTTCCGTCCTTAAGTAAAGGATTTATTTATTTAAAAGATTTGTAGGGATACCCATTTTGTTACCAGCTATGCTTGTCTGAAATATTTATTTCCCCTTCCTCAGTTTCCCCAAAGCTGTCAGATAATGCCCAGGCTGGGGAAAAAAAAGAGGGCTAAAATTCTGTTTCTACCACTATAGCAAATTCAAACTTGGAAAACTGTGCGTATGGAGGTGATCTACAGCTTCACCCTATTCACAACCCAGAAGCATTTCTCCCCCTGTCATTATTAAGTTTGGAACAAGCTGCACATTGCCAAGCCCACTGGCTTTCAAAGAGTGGGCGGAGAGAAAAGATTTCTNCACAGAAACTTGAGTCAGAAAATATTGTATATCTACCACATGCAGAATGATTTGTGTAATCTTACCTTTGGGAAAGATCTTAATTGGAAAGGAATTGGAAAAAGGGCATCCTTTCTCGCTGGCTCTAGCTGCTGACGTTTTACATGACAATAGATAGTTCCCCAGTGTGGGTGTTCAGAGTATATACAAAATCTTGCTAAAAGCAGATATGTTATGTTACGGCCTTCTTAATCTTTGTCATTAAATCTAGCTAGGCTTTTTTTCTAGTCAAGCAAGGGAAAGTTCATTATTGCAGCACTACATTCATAAATGTAGATGGCCTTTTTCAATACCTAATCAATCTGCAATTTGATCGAATGATGTGCTCCTAACTTCTTGTTCAAGACTCTAGACAGCCTACTGTAGGAGGGTTGCGTCAAGCACAGAAATCAGGAAACCCAGGCAGTTCAAATGAATATAAGGATTTATTGCAGGGGTCTTCAAACTTGGCTCTTTTATGACTTGTTGACTTCAACTCCCAGAATTCCTCAGCCAGGCAGGCTGGCTGAGGAATTCTGGGAGTTCAAGTCCACAAGTTATAAAAGGGTCAAGTTTGAAGACTCCTGATTTATTGCAAGTTTAAGCTCTTTACAAGAATCTGAACAACTAACCATCAAAGTTAATTGGCAGTAGATAAGAGTCAATGGAATTCAAGGTGTGCTGGACTTGCATCTCTTGTGGGCATGAAGGGAATCGAGACTGATGAGGCATTTGACGCCTCCCTTGAACTCTGCCTGGTCATCTCCTACAGGTTGTGTTAGTAAGTGAAAAATTAGGAGGCATCTGATAACACCTATTTCAACTAACACATTTTATTAAAATAAATAAACTTTTGCAAGCTGCAGTTCACTTCATCAGACATTGCAGTGAGCTCCAAAATAACAATATTTTTTTAAAAAACTTCCTAACTAGGTAGAAGTTAGTATTGATTATGGTGATGTATTTTCATTGGTGAAGCATTTTGATATTAGGATACTTAATTAAACTATACCCTGTAGAATGCATTTTTAGGGTACATTGCATTTTTAGGGTACATAGCCTGAGAGTCAAATTAATCAATTAACTGTTTTTCAATATTGGTTTCAAGATTTTTGTACAGATATCCAGTACCTGAACATGTGTGCTTGAGTAAATCTCAGTAAAGAGTCAAATTTAAGATACCGTATTTATTGATGGGGTATATTCAACTTACATAGCATTTTAATCAGTATCTTTAATTGATATTTAATCTGAGACCGCCTTCTGCCGCAGATTCCCTCCCACAGACCGGTACGCTCCCACAGAGCGGGCCTCCTCAGGGTGCCGTCGGCCAAGCAATGTCGGCTGGCGACCCCCAGGGGGAGGGCTTTCTCTGTGGGTGCCCCCACCCTCTGGAACGAACTACCCCCCGAGATCCGGACGATTCCGGATCTCCTAACCTTCCGCCGCGCCCTCAAGACATGGCTTTTTCAACAAGCGGGCCTGACCTAGGGTGAATTTTAAATAGGGATAATTTTTAATGATTTTAAATAGTCACAGCCACTAATATTTGGATTTTAATTGGTTTNGTATCTCTCTTCGATCTTGGATGCTTGAATGCACGGACAAAGTGCCTCAATATAGTCATTCAAGAAACCTCCTTTGCTGAGGACTGTGCACTCCTGACACCACACAGCACTCTACAGTTGATGCTGAACACATTTTCAGAAGCTGCTATGCTCCTGACCTAATTATCAGCATTTACTGGCCTGTGCCAAATATCAGACTTGTAGAACCAAAAAACCCTGTTGATGACATCCAGCTGACAAATGTAAACAGCTTCAAATATTTGGGTGATAGGTCTTTGGACCAAGTAATTAACTCCAGGATCAACAAGGCCAGGCAGGCACAGTACTCAATCAACACAGCATCTATATCTCCACAAAACTAAAAGTCAACAGAGCTATGGTTATCACTTCTCTATATGAATGTGAATGCTGGGCTCTGTACTGAAGACACATTTTAAAAACTGGAGAAATTTCACATGCATGTTCTCCCCTCCAACCTTGACATTCGTGGGCAAGACAAGGTTTCCAACCTGGAGGACTTGGATTGGGTTAGGTCCACCACTGTTGAGCCCCTAATTATCAGAGCTCAGATGAGATGGATAGGACATGACACCAGACTGGATTATTTCCATATGCCTTGCTAGAGGCACCATAGTGTACTGGAGTCTGGGAAGAGACCTTGAGTTTGACTATACAAGTGCTACAAAGACACTATGAAAGAAACCCTATACCAGGGGTAGGCAACCTTGACTCTTTTATGACTCGTGGACTTCAACTCCCAGAATTCCTGAGCCAGCCATGCCAGAATTCCTGAGCCAGCCATAAAAGAGCCAAGGTTGCCTACCCCTGCCCTATACCATTCTGACATCTATCTAGCCAAGGGAACTAGAAGCTGCAGTTCCTAATAGAATCTGCTGGGAAGGCCTATACTATGAAGCCTCCACAAACTTTGAAAAGAGCTGCCACCAAAAATATAGACAACCACAAGCGGCATAGTGAATAACAAACACAGGTATACAACAATGGAATTCCAGTGTCCCCACTGTGCTAGACCTGGTGCTTCTAAACTGGGACTGCAGAGTCACATCCGTGTCCACTGATGGACTTCACCACAAAGTATCCTCTTTGAACTGAAACGAGTACGTGTGCATGTATGTATGTATTCTGTATTTGCCAGTGTATACATATTTTGTCTGTTTCTCCCAATAAGCATGCTTTTGTATATTTTCTCACGTTATAGATGTTTTGTATCCTTTCTAAAAAATCGGAAGACATCGTGACAAAATTTGGAGAAGTGTGATATAATAAACATGCTTTTCTGTTCACTATCTGTTTGGGAGGTGTGAATTAGATAAATTTTCATTAGAATGAAGCACTGAATAATTTTCTAACCAACCTCTGCATGCTACCAACTGGAAATTACACCTTATTTTTAGCAGTGGAAGGAGCCGATATTATCCTGTTTTTTTTTCCTCCCACCCTATCACTGACTTCCTCCACAAATTTCCAAAGGAAGTGGGACTTCAATTTTGCCCCAGAGAAGGCTGCAAAAGAAATGAGTAATAGGATAAGAGGAAGGAAAGAAGTGGGAGTTAGTGTTATTATCACCAAAAATACAGCTTTCTAAAGTGACTCTTTCAGATTTCAGAGAACAGAATAGAATAGCATTTTCTGTGAGCTTTGTGTTAATGGCAGCTTTTGAGTATCAGAAAACATTTCAGCCATTGGCTTGATGTCATGGATCTCACACCGCTTATATCGTTAACTAGTGTCACCTCTCTTCTTAAGGGTGCTTTTTCAAAAGGTATCTGGACTCTTCTTTGTTTTGAAGACATTTAGCTTCGCTTCCAAGAAGCTTCATCGGTTCTGTTGCTTTTTCAAAAGGCAACTGGATTTTCTTTCTTCATCGGTTCTTTTTCCAGAACCAATGAAGCTTCTTGGATGAGAAGCGAAACGTCTTCAAGGAAAAACCAAGAAAGTCTAGTTGTCTTTTGAAAAAGCACCTTCAAGACAACCGTGTCCTGGATGACTGAGAATCTCCATGGACATTTAGTATCACCTCTCCTTTTTTTAGTTTAATCTTCGGTTATGTTACCAACAAACAAGTCCCAGAACGCCAGAAACCCTGAGCCTAATTGCTGAAAGGCAGCCTTCCCCAAATCTTCCTTTTAAGGAAAAACATCGGATCTCTCCCTCTCAACCTCCTTTTCATCAATGGTGCTGTAAAGAGAGAGATTTGCATATTAGTATTAATTCCTAGCTGCAACGCTACCGAACAAAACATAATTTTTATATTCATTTCACTTCATTTGTAACTCAGCTCTCCCCAGCAGCAGGGTTAAGTAGGGTATGATTGGTTTCTTTTCAACTCGGCTTGGAATAGTTTGCTTGGTGTTTGCATATAATTAGAAAGGTGTTGCTTACGCATAGAAAAACTGCATAGTAAGCTGTCGGGGCTTGGAGATTCAAACTGTGAAGTATATGGCTAATGTAGGAACCAATAGGGAAAATCAAACTCTTTCAAAATCTCAACAGGGTTGGGGGAGAGTGACACAACGTTCATAGCTCTCAAAAGGCTCCTTATGCGATTAGTGCGCTAAATAGCGCGGGAAGACGAATTTCCTCATATTGCGTGGCCATTGCCCATTTACAAAACATACAACTTTTGCTTGTTGGAAAGTTGTAGGCTGAAATGAAATCTTTGCTATTTGTATTTAGTAGAAGGTAGAGACAGTAATAGGCAGGGCGATTAAGGAGGAAGGGCAAATGACAAAAGTAATATCACATTGCAAATATGTCCCTTTTTATGGACATTTGAAACATAAACCAGACTTGAACTTTGGACAGCTGTTGCCAATTCAGAAGGTGTATTGATCAAAGCAGGCATCAGGAACGGGTGTTTTCAACATGCAGTGGAAACCAATAAAATGAAAGGAACTGGGGACTGAAAAAGAAAAATGGGTGCTTAAACTTTTGGAAAGGATTATTTCAATGAAAACCAAATACTTAAACACCCTGAAAATGCAAGTCACGCACTCTCAAATAGCATTACAATCTTGCAACTTCTCTGACTCTTGAAAAAGAATAGAAAAAAAACCCCCTATGATCTCTCTAATATTGAAATATTCTTGGCTCTGACAGTCAAGCAATTGACCAACCAACTCTTGAGCAAATATTCTCAGGGTGAGAATGAAGAAGAGGTAAGGGAAAGGCACAGTAGAGCAGAGAGCATAACACACCGATTCATTCTGCTTGATCTTCTATTTCCTTTTAATGTCTGCAGATATGCTGCGCCTTCCCTGATCTATGAATGTTGCAACCTCTTTCTCTTTGTTCAGGATGCTTTGTAGAGAGGTTATGTTTTAAGCCTAGAGGCAAGCAACAAACCTGTCTGGTTAATAATACAGTGGTAGGGTTAGGCCATGAACCTGCAGTCAAACCTGAAATTTTCTTCAACTTTTCTGCAAGATCAGAAAGGAGGACATTAAAATATAGGCAGTCCTTGACTTACAACAATTTATTTAGTGATCATTTGAAATTACAATGGCACTGAAAAAAAGTGACTTATGACAGTTTTTCACACTTACAACTGTTGCAGCATACCCAAGGTCATGTGATCAGAATTTGGATGCTTGGCAACTGACATGTATTATGACAGTTGCGGTGTCCTGGGGTCACGTGATTACCTTTTGTGACCCTCTGAAAGTAACGTTAATGTAGAAGCCAGATTCATTTAACAGTGGTGTGACTAACTTACTCCCAACAAAAGGCCAACATCCATTGAGGGGAAAAAAGAATTTTAGAAATAAACCATTGGCTAAAGGGTTGGTGTTGCCAAGAAAACTTTGGTTTCCTGGCTCATGGACTGCATTTCCTATGGGAAGGACTCTTGGCAAGGGATGGGCTGCACCTCACGAAAACAGGGAAAAATGTACTCGGAAAAAGACTGGCCCAGCTCATCAGGAGGGCTTTAAACTAAAATCGAGGGGACAGGGTGACCAATCTCTAGAATCTCTAGAACCAAAACCAATCACAAATCCCAAGAAAACAAATCAAACAATGAGGCAGGCAGTGATGAGGGGAAAAAGCCCTCAAACAACAATCAGGAGATGCAGGAATGGACAGGCATAAAAGTCTTAAAAGTCTTAAACCCATGGACAGGCATAATAGTCTTAAATGCTTATATACAAATGCTCAAAGCTTGGGGAACAAACAGGGAGAACTAGAAGCAATAATACATGAGGGAGAGTATGACATAGTTGGCATTACAGAAATCTGGTGGGACAAAATCCATAAATTGAATAGTCTGATGGATGGATACAAATTGTTCAAAAGAAACAGGTCTACAAAAAGAGGAGCGGGAGTTGAACTATATGTAAGAGAACACTACATATCTACAGAAATGCACATGATCCAAGATAAAATATCTCCAGAATGTATACGGATCAATATAAAAGAGAAAAAAAGTGACCTTGCCATAGGTGTATATTACAGGCCACCCAACCAATCAGAAGAAATAGATGAACTCTTTGCCAACCAGTTAACAAATGTATGTAGGAAGCATATCACAGTAGTAATGGGAGACTTCAGCTATCAAGATATCAACTTGGAGACAAACTGCAGTGAGTGGGAGATCAAACAGATTCCTAACCAACCTAGCCGACAACTTTGTCACCCAAAAGGTGGAGGTGGGAACTAGACATAAAGCTATACTGGACTTAATCCTTACTAATAGAGAAGTAGCGATAGAGGGAATTGAAATTGCCAGAACCTTGGGTGAAAGTGACCACATCATACTGGAATTTAACATAATGCAAACACTAGAAATAGAAAACAATCCAATCAGTGTCTTAAACTTCAAAAGAGCTGATTCTTTTGAGTCAGAGAGAACCTAGGAAAGATCCCATGGATGAAAATCCTAAAGGGGAAAACAACCCAAGAAGCGTGGGAAACTCTGAAAAATGCAATCATAAAAGCCCAGACCAGCACAATACCACTGAAAAAGAAAAACAAGAAATTCAAGAAGAAACCAGCATGGCTGCACAAAGATCTCTCTGACAAACTGAAAAACAAAAAGGACAAATACAAAAAATGGAAAGAGGGTCACATACTGTAACTAAGGCCGATTATCAGCAGACAGCCAGAACATGCAAAGATAAAGTCAGGAAAGCTAAGGCTCAGAACAAACAAAGACTTGCAACAGAAATCAAGGATAACAAAAAAATGTCTTCCAATACATTAACAACAAGAAAAAAGTCAAGGAAACTAAAAAGAGAAGATGGCAAGGAAATAACAGGCAACAGGGAGAAAGCAGAACTGCTTAACTCATACTTTGCATCAGTCTTCACACAAAAAGAAACTATAGCCCAACATACCAAAAAAAAAAAAACCACTGCAAAAGACAAACTAGAAACAAAAATTAAAATAAGCAAGAAAATGGTAAGAAAACACCTATCTGATCTTGACAAGTATAAATCACCAAGACCTGACAGATTACAACCCAGAGTTCTGAAGGAGCTGGCAGATGTTATCTCAGAACCATTACACCTCATCTTTCATAAATCCTGGAGCACCAGGGAAGTACCTGAGGATTGGAAAAGGGCTGATGTGGTTCCCATCTTCAAGAAAGGGAAAAAAACAGACCCAGGAAACTACAGACCAAACAGTTTAACATCAATACTTGGGAAGATCCTAGAAAAAATAATCAAAAAACAGATCTACGAACAACTAGAAGCAAACAAATTTATAACTAGTAGCCAGCACGGGTTCGTTAAAAACAGACCATGCCATACCAATCTTATTTCATTCGTCGATAAAGTGATTAAACTAATAGACCGGCAAAATGCTGTGGACGTAATATATTTAGATTTCAGTAAGGCATTTGATGAAGTAGACCACAACCTACTCCTTGGTAAGCTAGAAAAAGGTGGAATAGACAACATCACCACCAGATGGATCTGTAGCTGGCTGGTAAACTGTACTCAATGAGTAGTTCTCAATGGCACTACATCCGCATGGAGACAAGTAAGGTGGGGTACCACAAGGTTCCGTCTTAGGCGGAATATCTTCAATATCTTCATAAATGACTTAGATGAGGGAGTAGAAGGGGAACTCATCAAATTTGCAAATGACACAAAACTGACAGGAGTAGCCAACAGCCCAGAAGACAAACTCAGGATCCAAAAAGATCTTGACAAACTTGAACAATGGGCCCTATCCAACAAAATGAGTTTCAATGTGGAGAAAAGCAAAGTTTTACATTTAGGCAGGAAAAATCAAAGGTACAAATACAGATTGAGCGAGACCTGGCTCAAAAACAGTAACTGTGAGAGAGACCCTGGCCATATCACAAAAAAAAGATGTTGAGAGTTTGGAAAACATTCAGAGAAAAGGCAACTAAGATGATCAAAGGCCTGGAGATTAAAACATACGAAGAACGGCTGCGGGACTTGGGTTTGGCTAGTTTAAAGAAAAGAAGAAATAGGGAAGACATGATAGCAGTAGTCCAGTATCAGAGAGACCGCCACAAAGAAGAGGATGAGAAACAATGGTTAGAAACTGATCAAAGAGAGAAGCAACCTGGAATTAAGGAGAAACTTCCTAACAGTGAGGACAATTAACCAGTGGAACAGCTTGCCCCTAGAAATCATTGGTGCCCCATCACTGGAGGTTTTTAAGAAGAGACTGGACAGTCACTTGTTTGAGATGGTATAGGTCCTCCTGCTTGAGCAGGGGGCTGGATTAGAAGACCTCCAAGGTCCCTTCCAGTTCTATTCTATTCTATTCTATTCTATTCTATTCTATTCTATTTTATTCTATTCTATTCTATTCTATTCTATTACTTTTTTTTCTCACAACAACAACCCTGTGAAGTGGGTTGGGCTGAGAAAGAGTGATTGGCCCCAAATTGGCTTTCTGTTCTGTTCTATTGTTAACCATTGCAGTGATTCATTTAAAAATTGTGGCGAAAAGGTTGCAAAATGAGGCTAAACTCACTTAACAACTGTCTTGCTTAGCAACAGAAATGTTGGGCTCAATTGTGGTTGCAAGCATAGTGGAGATGCTTGAAAGCCTCATGAGTGATCCGGATTTTAATGTCTGTTCCAAGTGTAAAGGCTTAATAGCTATGAGAATAAACACTGTTGTTCTCTGAAGAAGCTTCTTGGATGAACCGAAGAAGCTTCTTGGATGAGAAGTGAAAGGTCATCAAAGAAAAACAAAGTCCAGTTGCCTTTTGAAAAAGCACCTTTGGAAATAAACAGCCTTCCCTGCACATGTAAAATCTCTGTGCTTTAGGAATCTGGAAAAGGTTTGAACTTGCAATTGCCTCTGAGCTGGTTTTAGTTCAATTTTCAGAAAGAATGCAATGTACTTAAAATACAATCTGAAGCCTACAAAGTAGCACCTCTAGGTCTTGAGCCTCTCCAAAAGAGAATGCAAGATAGATAGCATGAGAAACTTTCAAAATTTTGTGTGAACCTAGAACCCACTTTGAAGCAAAGATGACTTTGACAGAGGTAGGATAATAACTCAGTCTGAGAAATTAGAAAAAAAACCCCACAAACAATTCCAAGGACTAAAATCAGGTCTTAAATTTCAGAATGCATCCACATGGATTCTGTGAAATGAACCTGCCATGTTGAATGAAACTCCCTGTAAAATCAAACTGCCATGTTAAATCTGTAAAATTTGAGGACACCTAGCTGGAAGGCATTGCATTTAACAGAAGACTCCTTGGAGCATAAACTATTATCATGATTTAACACTTCAGTGATCCCTCCTAATACATCTGGTTGATCGTAGAACTGAACTCAAGCTACGAGAAATTAAAAGTTGGATCAACAGAATAACAGAGTTGAAAGGGACCTTGGAGCTCTTCTAGTCCACCCCCATCCCCCACTCAGGCATGGAGCCCTACACCATTTCAGACAAATGGTTGTCCAATATCTTCTTAAAAACCTTCAGTGTTGGACTACCCACAACTTCTGGAGTCAAATCGTTCCATTGATTAATTGTTCTAACTATCAAGAAATTTCTTCTTAGTTCTAGGTTGCTTCTCTCTTTGATTAGTTTCCATCCAGTGCTTCTTGCCCTGCCTTCGGGTGTTTTGGAAACTAGGTTGACCCCCTCTTCTTTGTGGCAGCCCCTTACATATTGGAACAATGCTAGTCCTTCTTTTCATTAAACTAGACATACCCAATTTCCTGCAACTGTTCTTCATATGTTTTAGCCTCCAGTCCCCTAATCACCTTTGTTGCTCTTCTCTAGAGTTTCAACCTGGAGTACACTATTGTGCTATCTCTCATTTTGTCCAAAATAAAGAAAGTTTAAACACTCATGGAATCTACATATATGGGTATGTATACACCCACATGGTACAGAAACACAAGAACAGATATATCCACCCATTTGTTTATACATACATAAAACACAAAGACTTAGAGAAGTATACCAGCTAGATCTACTGTAGACTAATTCAGCTGACATTCAGTCCCACTGAAGTCAATGGGACTTAATTATGCTGATAAGATTTTCCTCTGTGTATCCCCATTTTCAACAGTACATTAAGCAGAGAGCACATAGATTGGGTAAGAGCAAAGAAAGTCTAAAGCAATCAGTTACTCAAAATCTCCTTACAGGCTTAGTGAGATTTGCAAACAAAATTATTTTGGAGAATAGCCAAACACAGTGCTTGAATGAGCCAGAAAAAAAAAGTGTGGCTGCATTTTATTTATTGATTTAATATAAAAATGAAACAGCAAGTTCCTAACACACATACATTATGTATTTAACATGGCAGCTTACATAAGTTTAAAATCCCAAGGTAAAAATATAATAACATAATCAATATTAAAAATCACAATCTGACAATGTTACAACACTTATCAACTCACTCAGCAAGAATAGGCATCGTAGGCATATGCTAGTCTGCTTTCTTGACAAATAAAAAAAAACTTGCTAAAATTCATCAGTGAGCAAAAAGCAATCAATATGAAGCGTCTTGCAGTCCCGTGCATATTCTAGGTTCAAGCTGTTTAAGGTTTTAAATACCCAAAAAATGAATGCATGCTTTATAGTTTGGATGATTGGATAGGATAGATTATAGAAAGATGAGTTTTGCAATAGGGTAAGAGTTAAATTTATAACTGCTGTAAAGACGATTGGAAGCCATTTCTGTGTATCATTTTTTCTTTTTCTTTTCTTGGACTTTCTGTTTGATTTCTTTCTTTTTCTTTTCTTTTTCTTACTTTATATTCATTTGTATTGGTTACCTTCCTTCTCAGAAAATTGTTCATACATGTACATGTATACACCCACATTATGGAATTGATTCAATATGATCTTATAGATGAATGTGTGTACAGGTAGTCCTCGACTTACGATCACAATTGATGCCAAGCATCCATAGAAGAAGAGGGCTGGCTGGGCGGCCCTGTTGGTGCCACTACTGCAAGGTGAAACAGGGGATAAGACATCCCCCCAAAATAAGATCTGGTGCTCCTTTGGGAGGAAAAAAAATAAAACCGGTTCTTATTTTTGGGGAAACGCAGTGTGTATGTATTATATGTATGTATTATATATGGCTACATGCGGTCTAATACATGCGGGGTCTAAGCATCCAATACATGCAGAGGACCACAGGATAACCAAGTTGAGAAAGGATGTCTGTTACATTCACCTCATACCAAAAATTGTACAATCCAGAGTAAGCTTTAATCTAGCAACATTGCAAATCTAAGCACAAGGACCTGTGAGCCTGCTTTAAAGGTATGCCATCTTTACAGCATTTAGTTTCCAAGCTTTTTTTTTTTTCTTAACATGGTCTATTGGGAACCAAACTAGAATCTTCAATGTCTCTTTTATCAGATAATTATCTAAATTAGTAGAACAATCATCAGTGGGAGAAAGTGTCAGTTTTTTTTCCCTTTCCTGCCATTCAAAATATCAAGTTACTTTCATTTAGCAAAAAAAAAAAAAAGTATTGAAAAGGGCTGAGCGGGAGAAACCTGCCTGCTTCAAAAATGACTAGGAAACATACCTTGGAACACAGGGAAGCATGAGTGCAGCACCTCATTAAAGCAGCTGCATCTTTTTTTAGGCTTGCATTTAATAGGTCAGTTCATTAAAGTTGCAATGTCTTTTTCAAGTTTGCACAGGAGTTTGAAAAAAAGATGCAGCTGATTTAAACATAAAATACAGAATACAGAATACCAGAATTGGAAGGTCTTTTACTCCAGCAGGAGCCCCTATACCATTTCAAACCAATGGCTGTCCCATCTCTTCTTTAAAAACTTCCAGCGATGGAGCACCTACAACTTCTGGAGGCAAGCCATTTCATTGGTTAATTGTCACTATCATGTCTCCTTATTTCTAGGTTGGATCTTTTCTTGATAAGTTTCCATCCATTACTTCTTTTCCTGCCCTCAGGTGCTTTGGAGAATAGGTTGACCCCCTCTTCTTTATGACAGCCCCTCAAACATTGGAAGACTACTATCAGGTCACTAGTCCTTTTCTTTGTTAGACTAGACATACCCAATTCCTGCAACCATTCTCCATATCTTTTCACTTCCAGCCCCCTAATCATCTTTGTTGCTCTTCTCTGTATTCTTTTTTAGGGTTTAACATCTTTTTTGTATCATGGTGACCAAAACTGGACACAGTATTCCAAGTGTGGTCTTACCAAAGCAGTGTCAAGCAGTGCTAACATAGTCCCCCCCAAAAATATTTTCCAAATCATGATAAAAAAACACAGCCTCCTTAGCGCCCCTTCCATACTGTATCATTTGTCTCAATTTGTGGCTTTGCAATGTAATTTTTCAAATGGGGGGGGGGAATTACAACTAGTCAGAGCAAATGCTTTCCCCACTCATTTCTTGGGGAGAATATCCGAAGGTCTTACAATTTAGATTGGGAGGGCATTTCACTTTTCTTTTAAATCTCTCTCTCTCTCTCTCTCTCTCTCTCTCTCTCTCAAAACGTTTTGCTGAATTTGAAACCATTTCCCCCCCAGTTATTTTCCCCGTTCCTTCTAAGCCATCCATCCTCAGAGTTTAGTATTCAGAAGATGAACTTTACTGTTCAAACATTAAACATATTGTTTAAATATTAAATAGTAATGTTCTTCTTTTGCTGCTTAAGCCTGCTATATAGCAAGGCTTAAATTGGTTTACAAATCTTTGACACCATGCTTCCACGTTAGTGGTGTCACAAATGATGCAGGAGGGTTTTATAAATATAAGCAAACACTGTGAACACCAAGCTGTACCGTAACTTAGGAGATAGACTTTTTTTCATAGGGAGGATTTCAGAAGTATGCAATCATATCAGAAAATATTGCTTCAGGGGTGTGTACGTGTAAGTGTGTGTGTGTGTGTCACGTGTGCTGCTTTAAAACTTCCAGCAACATTATTCTATAACAGTTAAAAAAAAGAGGAGGGAAATCATACAACATGCATCTTTTTAATCATAATCAGTCACCTGGTGATTATTTTATAGAGATGAAAACTCTGAAGTGTTGGAATAGGAATATGAGTGTGCTATTAAAATTTTCATGCAGGCTGTGAGGATACCCACTGAGAGTTTTCTCATCTTGCAGCTCCTTAAAAATTATTCTTCAACATTTAAATGTAGGGAAGCATAGGCTATTTCAAAAACTTTTTTTTTTTAAAAAAAAAAAGTTTTACAGTGCAAGATATTAACTGTCTTAGATATTAAGACCAGGTTTATCAGGAGTTTGAAACCTAGATCGGAATAGTTGGACTTTTTTCATTAATGTTGGAGGTTTTTTTAAATTTGATTAGATAATGTATTGAGTTTATATATGTGTGTAGGTGTGGGTGTGCAGTGGCAGTGGAGAAGAAGGGAGGGAGGGAGGGAGGGAGGGAGGGAGGAAGGAAGGAAGGAAGGAAGGAAGGAAGGAAGGAAGGAAGGAAGGAAGGAAGGAAGGAAGGGCTGCCAGGAAAATTACAAGTTAGTGGCAAACAGTCCTTTACTGATTGAAATATTTATTTTTATATTTTTATGCTATTTATTCCCCCTCTTGTCCCTGGATTAACTTGCAGTGCTAGGGCACAAGCTATGGAAGAACATGTGAAATGTCAAAGAAGAAAAGGCATGCTTGTAATGCCATCATATAGTTGCTAAAAGTTCTTTGTTGTTTAATCATTCAAATAAATACGAGGTCCCTCAATCCTTCCGCCTTCCTCCATTCCACATGCAAATCCATGCCTGGCAAAACGTCTAGACCAAAAGTAAATTCTTAATAGGTTTGACCAATAGAGCTGTTCAGGTTTAAAATTAAGCGGCTTGTGTCTTTATCAAAAAGTGCATCTTTTCTCCACTAGGACAGTATATTACACGAAATGCTTCATCGGTTCATTTTTTGTAACTTGTGTAGCCAATAAAGTTCATTTTTGCTCTTTTTACAACACATTTTTTCGATGTTTCATTATTGATAGTGTACCACACTGATTCCCAAGGTTGTTTCAACACAATTTTTGAAAATCCTGCCTGAATCTTGTGTTTAAAAAGTGAGCTTGAAATTTAAGAAGTTTTTAATCAGTCTTATGCCAGATGTTTTCTAAGAATAAAGAATGATGGTTTTCCTTTGCATTATTTATGAAATCTGAGCAAGAACTTAGGAGCTCTTTTTAATGCTTTCCCATGCATGCCTAAAATTGTGAAGACAGGCGGTGTACAAATTATACAAGCTTATGCTAAATAAGTAAATATATAAATGCTTATCTTCAGGGAGACAAGTGCCTAGATGGCAACCACATCTACACAATCAAAGACGGGTATCCAACTTGACTTATTTTATTTTATCTCCACTTCCAAATGCCTATTTCCAGGGTCTCACAAAAGCAAAATGTGAAGTAGTTAGGTCAAACCAGATATCACATTAATATGAAGTGTGTGTGTCTGTGTGCACATACACATATTTATTAAATGAAAACCTAAGGGGATCTGGAGTAAAACTAAGAGAAGAAAAAGTTATTTTTTTCTCTGTTTGACACGGATCCTCTAAAATTGCTATAATATTTCTAGAGAAGTCCCTGTTGGTCTGTTTATGTATTAACAAAGACATTTTATTCACACAAACTCTTTAATTATTTGATTAATTCCAATTTGTATGGGACAGCATATTCTTTAGGTTTTTCTGAAAGGATTTAATTGCTGTAAGTCTGTCTTTCTTGCATCTTTCATTTCTCATCTACGCCATTTTGAGATACTCTTTTGTTATGGGAAGCAGTATATAAATTGATTAAATAAATCTTGTGACAGGGGGCTATGTTACTCATAGACCACTCTTCCCATGTGTCACTTCACAAGTAAGGCAAGAGCACCCTCTGGAGCTTATTGTTTGTCTGGACAGACGTAAAAACAAAACAACACTCAGCCACAAAATTTCCTTCTTTGTCCTTCACTAAGCCTGAACTTCAACCTCGAGATGGCATTGCTAAAAGAACCATTATTTTTGGTGACTTTTAAAGGATAGGCTTAATTTTATAAATTCACGTTGGCTGGGTTCTCTGTATACCAAGTTAATTGCTTGGCGTCATTTAATCTTTGTCATAGAATGGTTATCTATTTACGCTTCGAGAATCAGATGGGGGCAAATTACAGCAACACAATATGAGTGCACAGACTGCATCCATACTTTATTGATATTTCTCAAAGCCTATTTTCTTCTGTTCATCATGACAATAATTAAGCCAGCCCTTCCTTATTTTTCCTTATTTCCATGGGATGTTTCTATAGTTGCTTTGCTATCTTTTAAAAGATCTTCCATGCCTACCAAGAATAAATCACCCAACCACATCAAGAATATAGTTCTTCCACTAAATCTTGTGCTATCTTTCAACAATAAGAAATCATTCCCTGATAATAGTGTAATTTGCTTTTTGTTTCCCTCCAACTAGCACTTCCATTAAATGTAGAAGTGCCGCTCGTAAAAATTAATCAGCCTATTAAATGTTCCACCTGAATATTTGAAAGACCAGAATAAAGGTTTCTGAACTTTCAAAAGAATATTCAGAGCAATTTTCTTCTGTTCATTCCCTCTCCAAGCAGGGGGAAAGGGAGTAATCCCCATGAAAAATAACAGTTGTTCATTCAACTCTCCTAATTCTTGGCAGAAATAACATCATCCAGACTTCTTCTGTCTTCACAGACTCTTCTGCAATCATTTTCTAAACCACAACTTTATTTATTTATTGAATTTATATGTCTCCCATCTATCCAAAGTGTCTCTGGGCAGCTTACAATTTTTTTTTGTATTGTGAAAAATAAAGTTGGCAGCTAATAGAGAAAGATATGAGCATAATCAAGGTGGACCATGAAATACTATGCCCACATTTAGGTTCCTGTGTCTCTTACTTTCCAGGAAAATTGTAAATGCTGCAGCCTCTCCTTCTAATAATAGCAGATAAGATGTCATGAATTCAAGCACCTGGCTGGTATTAATACACGCGCAAGTGGCAAAATTCACTTATCAGAATTTAGATCCAGCAAACCATATCCATTTGACTCAAGTCCTATTATTCATCCAATCACCGAGAATCAGACATGATTGAATGGATAGCATTATCCTATTATTCCTAGCCTTCTGGATCTCATTTCCTTCCTTTCTTCCTGAAAGTAATATCTTATTTATTAGATTTTTATGCAGCTTTTATTTTTGGTCATCTCAAAGCAGTGTTCATATCTAATACTCCCCACCCTATTTTTCCCACAACAATAACCCTGTGAGGTGGATTGGACTGAGAGACGGTGACTGGCCACATGTCACCCAGCCTGTTTTCATTCTGAAGGAAGGACTAGAACTCCCAGACTTCTAAATTGTGGTAAAGCATTACAACCACCACACCAAACTGGCTCATACTTAGCATTGCTTACTTATATACCACTTTCCATCGCAGAGAATTCCAAAGAGATTCACAATATCATAAAACAGCATTTTAGACTAAACACAAATCAGCGCCAGAGAAACTTCGTTGATAACAGTTACAACCACATATAAATTACAATAGTTTTGATGTGGAGCATGTTTAAGAAGGAGCACACAGCAAATAGTAATAATAATAATAATAATAATAATAATAATAATAATAATAATAATAATAATAATAGTAATAATAATAATAATAATGATAATAATAGTAATAATAATAATAATAATAATAATAATAATAATAATAATAATAATAATAATAATGTTGGAAGGGACCTTGGAGGTCATCTAGTCCAACCCCCTGCTCAGGCAGGAAACCCTATACCATTTCAGACAAATGGCTGTCCAGTCTCTTCTTAAAAACTTCCAGTATTGGAGCATTCACAGCTTCTGGAGGCAGGTTTTTCCATTGGTTCTAACTGTCAGGAAGTTTCTCCTTAGTTCTAGGTTGCTTCTCTCCTTGATTAGTTTCCACCCGTTGCTTCTTGTCCTGCCTTCAGGTGCTTTGGAGAATAGCTTGACTCCCTCTTCTTTGTGGCAGCCCCTGAGATATTGGAACACTGCTATCATGTCCCCCCTCGTCCTTCTCTTCGTTAAACTAGACATAGCCAATTCCAGCAACCATTCCTTATATGCTTTAGCCTCCAGTCCCCTAATCATCTTTGTTGCTCTTCTCTGTACTCTTTCTAGAGTCTCAACATCTTTTTTTTTACATCATGGTGACCAAAACTGGATGCAGTATCCCAGGTGTGGCCTTACCAAGGCATTTTAAAGTGGTATTAATGCATTGACGGCATTGACACACTTTAGGAAAAAGTACGGTTGCTTCTTATTTTTACAGCTCAAAGTAGGATGCAACTGAAAGATCAGCATTTTGTTCTGCACCGGGGCTTCAGCTGTGAAGGCCTTTCGCTGCTCTTCAATATCTGTCGGCAGCAGAATAACCCTCTGTGCAGTTGTGAAGACATAGGCTGGGTGATCACATTCACAGCTGACACTGAGAGGAATTAACACTCCCATTCTGCCAAAGCTTGACCTATCTGTAGCCTTTTCTTTGGGAAAAAAAAGAAGAAGAAGGCAGCTCCTGGTGCTGTAAAGGGAAAATATTAACTCTTCTTGCAAGTCCAAGATCTTATCTGTGACAAAACGGATAACAGTGTGGTTAGTACTTGAATGATTAACTTACACTAAGGAGCCGGGGCTTTCTATATTTAATGAATCCAGTAAATTTAAACACCCGATTTCTCTGGAAGTGTTTCTGCCAATACTGTACTAAGGTTCTTCCTTCTTGTCGAAAATGCTACTGGAACTTTTAAAGCAGAGGTCCCCAACCTTTTGGGCACCAGGGACCAGTTCCATGGAGAGAGGTTTTTTCCGCGGACTGGAGGGGGTGTGGTTTTGTGTCCTGCCTGCATCCTGTGGATGGGGCTTTCCTTGTTTGTGCGGACCAGTTGCTGGCATGCTGTGGCCCGGTACTAGTCCATAGACCAGGGGTTGGGGACCCCTGTTTTAAAGGGTCTTCTAGCCTTCACAGAGGACTTTGTTCCCGTCTGACCAAATATTGAATGAAAGATTGTCAGCTGCCTTAACCAAGGAAACCTTCCATCAAGATTTTCCAAAAATTAGGAAGGGCAGCACATTTAACTCTCCGATTGCTCCCCAAAGTTAGTAGGTTTTAAATCCCATAAACATGCAGCCAGTGTGCTTGAGTTCGCCCTGATGAACTTTTATCTTACTTCCTAGAAAGGTTTCCAGCTCTTAATAATAATAATAATAATAATAATAATAATAATAATAATAATAATAATAATAATAATAATAATAATAATAATAATAATAATAATAATAATAATAATAATAATAATAATAATAATGATGATGATGATCATGATGATGATGATGATGATGATGATGAATGGCTGTCCAGTCTCTTCTTAAAAACTTCCAGTGTTGGCGCATTCACCGCTTCTGGAGGCAGGTTGTTCCACTGGTTAATTGTTCTCACTGTCAGGAAGTTTCTCCTTAGTTCTAGGTTGCTTCTCTCCTTGATTAGTTTCCACCCGTTGCTTCTTGTCCTGCCTTCAGGCACCTTGGAAAATAACTTGACTCCCTTTTCTTTGTGGCAGCCCCTGAGATATTGGAACACGGGTATGATGTCCCCCCTCATCCTTCCCTTCGTTAAACTAAACATACCCAATTCCAGTAACCGTTCCTTATATGTTTTTTGTTATTGTTATTATTGTTATTGTTGTTGTTTTTCAAGCAAATTTGAACAAGCCAATTTGATAAATATTTCCTGCCAAATGTGACTGTGGCCAGCGATGTGATTAAAAAGTGACTTTCTTGCAGTCTAAAGACATACCTCCCAAGCCAAAGTCAGATAAGATAGGAAAACATTATTAATTTTGCTCCTCTCCAGAGCATGACAATGGCTCCATGCTGGTTGGTTGATTCCAATTGATTATAATTGGATGATCTGATCCACTTGGGTAATTTTAAACTAATTCAAAGGCATCTGAATCAATTCAATATTTTGATATGACCCTTTGATTGTGTTTAACGGTGGTTCAGAGTTTCAATAAAATCTGTTCCAAATTGAATCTGCAAATCAATATGATGACACAGACCTCTTACCTTTGTCATTAAAGGAGGTCCCTGTTGTTAAAAAGGATCTTAAAGACTGTTTTTGTCCTCTGAAAAACTCCAGGAAAATTATCCAATCGGTTTTGATTGATTATGTGCCACTAAGTCACTGTCAACTCTCAACAGCCACATAGGCAGACCTTCTCTGGGATGATCTGTCTCCAGCCAAGCCCTTCAGGTCTCCCAGTGTGCATCCACAACTTCTGAAATTAAGTCCATCCACCTTGCTGCTTGCAGTCCTCTTCGTACCTTTCCTTCCACCTTTCCCAGTCTTATGGACTTCTCGGGGAAGCTGGGTCTTTGCATAACGTGTCCAAAGAAATACAATTTGAGCTCATTCATTTGTGCCTCAAATCAATGAATCATGGATTGTCTCTGTGATTCACTTGTTTTATTGGCTAGCCACAGAGCCTCAAGTGTCTTCTCCATCACCAAAGTTCAAAAACCCATCCGATTGTAATCCTCCCCCCCCCACATGCATAGAAATAAAAAATAAATAAAAGGTCCTTTGTGTCCAGTTATAATGCCCGTGGAAGGGAGGCTTTGGAGCAGAGAGAAGAAATGACTCCAACTCATTTTGTTTCAGAAAAAAATGAAGGTGGTACAAATGTATAGACAAGCACAGAAGTATAATGTTGGTTCCAGTTGGTGCAATTTGCTTTTTTCCTACCTACACAATACAGTCTGAAGGATATCAAGAGTGAGGGAGGAGAAAAAAAGCAAACAATGTCTCATAAACTGTGTGCAATGAGGGAAATAATTAGTGGGAAGTGACTTTAAATTGCTGTTTGAATGAAGAAAAAAAGGGGGGGAGGAGAACAAATACTTGTACCCAGTGCTTTTTTTCTAAAAAAAAAAAAAAAAAAAGTGCCGGAACTCACACACGTCATACAACCCGCCTTCCCTACCCTACAAGATTCCATCCAAAAAAGGTGCCGGAACTCCGCTTTGGGCGTTCTATGAGAAAAAAAGCCCTTTTTGTACCTTTTAAAAGACAGTCAGTTAGGTCTAGCGGTTAAGGCACCAGGCTAGAAACCAGGAGAGTGTGAATTCTAGTCCCACCTTAGGCATGAAAGCCAGCCAGGCCAGACTCTTTTTCTCAAGCCTACAATGTTGTGCTCAGGAGACAAGCCAGTCTGTCAATTCCTGTCACAACTAATGAATCAACACTTAGTTGATCCAGAAATAAAGGAAGTAGACCTTGTATTTTTGGGAAAGAGAAAGAAAGAAAGAAAGAAAGAAAGAAAGAAAGAAAGAAAGAAAGAAAGAAAGAAAGAAAGAAAGAAAGAAAGAAAGAAAGAAAGAAAGAAAGATGCGGTTTAAAATCCCAGCCCTCCCCCTGCCCTCCTTTAGAGGCTAACTACTTCCACTGGCTATTCAGAGAAGGTGTTAAAATGTGGAAGTGGTCCTATGTTTTTTACTGGGGGGGGGAGGGGAAACACCTTATCTTTATCCTGACAGCACCATTCCACCCATGGGAGTCTTTGGAACAGCTGAAACAATGCATATGTGGGGCTTCTTTAATTATTATGCCCCCATTTTTTTCCTTGAGCCTTTAGTTTATGTGCAGCCTTAGAGTACACCTTGGAGGAGGCGCAAATGTGCTGTGGCTGGGCTTAGTGTAATCTCTCCATGCTTCAGAGCACTCAGCAGAGTTGCAGCAGCTGGTCAAACTTGGCTGATCTCAAACATAGCTAAAGGGGGTCAAGCCCTGCTTACCACTTAGATGGAAGACTACCAACAAATTCCAGGACTTCAGGCTTTCCCAGGGTGTTGAAAAAAGCATATTGGAAGAAGGCAGAGGCCAGGGCTGCCAAGGAAGCAACGAGAACATCTCCAAGCAACCTTGAGAAGTTAAACCTGGGTTGAAGAAAAGCTACCATATATCTACAGAAAAGACTCTGAGATATATATATATATATCTATATCGGAGTCTTTTCTGTAGACAAATATACCTTCCCCTTGTTGGAAAATGGGAAGGATGCTATTGGCATCCAAGCATTTGCTTTTAGGAAGAATACTCCCTAGATGCTTGGTATGTCAAGATGGTAACAGTTCAGTGCATCATGATGTAGATAATGAAATCCAAGCTGTGGCATGCCTTGGGCTGTTCTCGGTGATCAGGCTTATAACCTGGATAAAAAAAGCTGCACATACAAACCTGTGAAACCATAGTCATGAAACAGCTGAGCTTGTTCCTCTGCCCTCTCCTTGTTAAGCTGGATAAAGCTGACAACAGGGTCATACTCCATTCAAGCTGATCTGCTTGATTTCAATGGTTATCAAAGACTTTCAGAACTAATACAGGTTCTATATATATTTTATATATATATATATATATGACAAATCAAAAAGTTGAGGAATCCTAAAAATTGCATGGATTATTATTAAAATATATCCTCATTATCATTAACTAAGTCTTTTGTTGGTAGGTTCTGAGTGCCAAGCTGGATGTTCCTCAAAATGTACAGGGGTGCAGCATAACATAGTTGGTGCCAATCTGTCTCCATTCTCTTCCTCCATGAAAATTAATAGAGGTGATGGGTGTCATAGAACATATTAGGGTTAGGGCAGTGATGCCGAACCTTTTAGAGACCGAGTGCCCAAAACCCGCCTCTGCCCTGCCCTGTCCTCGCCCCCTGCCCCTGCCCCCGCTTGCCTGCAGGGTCACCCACTGCCTCCACGGCCCACCGCAGCGCCATGGCGGCCACACTCTCTGCCCATGCCCTGCATCATCTGCATGCGATGGGGAGCAAGGGCGGAGACTTGTCCCCCCTGCCTGGCTGCCATGTCCTTGGCTGTGCTGCTCTGCATGGACCGCGCCCGGGGCAACTCTCCTCTGAAGGGGCTGCTGGTGAGGAGGGGGGCATGGGGGGAGGCGGGGCTGGGGGGACAGCAGATGTGCCCACAGAGAGGGCTCTGAGTGCCACCTCTGGCACGCGTGCCATATGTTCGCCACCACTGGGTTAGAGGGTGAAGGTTCGTTTTCCGAGCTTGTGGGTTGGTTTCTAAATGTTTTGTTACCAGGCTATGTAACATCTGCAGCAGAGTTTAGGGCAGGGGTAGGCAACCTTGGCTCTTTTATGACTCGTGGACTTCAACTCCCAGAATTCCTGAGCTGTGCTGGCTCAGGAATTCTGGGAGTTGAAGTCCATGAGTCATAAAAGAGCCAAGGTTGCCTACCCCTGGTTTAGGGGATGTCAGTGTACTTCTGTTTATAAGGGCTTCAGGTGTGGGTGTGTCAAATGAGGGTCTATGATGGGTCTTGTGATGGGTCAGGTGTGAGTCATCAGTGAGTCTTGTGATGGGGAGGTTACCTCAGGTCAGGGTCATTGGGAGGCAAACTGTTGGGGGAGGGGGGCTTGCATGGGTTGGTTGAGCATCAGTGCTCTCTCTGGTTGGCTGTGCAGTTGATTTGGATTCTCAGGGGTTCATAGATTAGTTGTAGGTCAATGTATCTGTTGATGGAGTTAGCCGTAGCATCTGATAAAATGAGGTAATAGATTCTGGAAGGTTGCAGCAAAATGCTGGAGTTAAGATTGAGGTGCCACGCAGTCTGCCAAGTGACCCTGGGCACCCTTCAACACCTGAAGAACACTGACACTGACATCTCCTAAACTCCACTGAAGATGTTACCTAGCCTGGTAATGAAATGTTTGGAAACCAACCCACAAGCTCAGAGAATGAATCTTCAGCCTCTCTCTTCAACACTGTCCCACTACAAACTCAGATATAATTCAGGGTCAAACAGCAACCCAAAACTATGATCCTGCTCCTTCAGGTTTAGAATTGCCTCATCTTTGCATTTGAAGGATACATTGGAGGTCATGGGAAAAGAAAGGCTAACCACTGCAGCTATCAACCTAAACAAACAACTTTAAAATTGATTCAATGAGATGAGGAAATGTTGAGCATGAAGGAAGGATCTTGTTGTCACCTATCCTATCTTAATATGCCGTGTTGTTGTGGTTGGTGTTTCCTCAGCCTGCTGTGTTCTCAGGAAAACAAAATCTTGCATATTTCCCCCGTCTTACCAAGAAGAAACAGACGTTAATTAGATATGCAGTACAATGCTAGTGATTCTTTGTTTCAGAATATGCTGAGCAGAAAGAATATTCTTTCTGAACTAGTGTTAAGCTAGAGCCTAGAGCATTACATTACATATAAATTCTGTCATGATCAAGCCAAATCCATACCAGCCTAAGTCAACTACATGGCAACCAAATGAGAGAATCTTCACTGCTAATTACCTGATAGCACATCTGGATAGAAAAGCAGAAACAATATCCGTTTGAAGTATTATTAGACATCTCATTCTGCAGCACAATTTTGAAATCAGTTAAATGCTTCTAGGGTAAGCAGTGTAAGAGCCTCATTTAAAAAATCATTTTAAGGGCCATTTCACATAACATAATGTCAGATTTGTCACTGAGGGTTCACTGCCGCAAATCAAGAGTTCCCAAACCTAAGTAAATTATATGTTTTAAAGTGTCCCAAAGTCTATGGCTATGGAAACAGCACCTTACTCTCCAAGCTTTTAGTTTTATGTGTCTCTATAACTGTACAAAAAGAGAGTGAGAAAGAGCTTAGATGTGAAATTAGGTTCTAAAGATATTCTTTTTTATAGAGACAAATGGAATCAGTAGCAGCAATTTAACCAAAATGTGCTTTAAATATAAGGCACAAAAAAGGAAATATGAAGAGGGTGGAGGAATATAAGTCTGCTCACCGAGCAAAGAATTAGGTGCCAAAATGGCCATGTAGCCTTCACGGAAAGATTTAATGGAGGTGAATCAAAAGGTAAAGGAGACAGTAAATAAAGTAGATAGACTAAAAGGGAAATAGTTCAATACCTAAGGTGACTTCAAAGAAATTAAAGAAAAGATACTGGCAAATGAAGCAGAACAAAGAGCCAGGGCTTGTGAAGATTAACTGTCTGAACTCTCAAACAAATTAGATTCTCAGGAAGTTCCCTGGAACAGCTAAAAAAGTAATGCTAACATTTTCATGGAGAATTATGCCCTTTCCCTTCTCAGAGTTTTCACACTGGAAAGAAGCACAATTCACATTGAATAGGACACACGGAGAGAGAATAGAGAATTGTCCAAAGAATAATTTCCCCTTTCCAAAGGAAGTGCATGAGATGACCTTTAACCTTCTTTTATCCTTCCCTTTTTCCTTGTTGGTTTATGAATTTTCTTCAAAACGTTAAATAATAATAATTTTAAAAAATATTTAAAAATCAAATCTTCTGATTCAAATAACAGGATTATCAACCTCCTAGGGCTACAATGGAGCCCCACATTTCTTGCTAAGCAAGATAGTTGTTAAGTGAATTTTGCCCCATTTTATGACCTTTCTTGCCACAGTTGTCAGGTGAATCACCACACTGAGCCACCTGGAGGTTTATCTGTGTCCTCAGGGTCACCTGTGTAGTGCAAATGGGTGTGGAGCCTTCTTGGAACTGCGGAAAGGACTGTGTCGTAGACTGGAAATAGATGGTGTCGGATCCCTCCCTCTCTGCTGAGAGAGGCCTGTTCAATTTTGACATAGATGGCCTCTTTGACCCGTCTTTCAAACCAACGGTCCTCTCTGTCCAAAATGTGGACTTTGCTGTCTTCAAAAGAGTGGCCTTCGTCTTTTAAAGACAGATGGACTGCTGAATCTTGTCCTGATGGGTTTGTTCCCCTATGTCATGGGTAGGCAATCTTGGCTCTTCAATTCTGGGAGTTGAAGTTCACGAGTCATAAAAAAGCCAAGGTTGTCTACCCCTGCCCTATGTTGTGCCATGTGTTTATGNTGTGTTTATGAAGTGGTTGTTTTGTTTCCCCAATGTACAGATCTGCACATGGCTCACTGCATTGTACCGCATATACCACATTGCTCAGTTTGCTCAGCAGATGAAGTATTTTGTTACATCTGGTTGAGGTAATCTTTAGCATAACATAACAAAGTCAATCTCAGAATAGTGGCCCTGGAGTCTGTGATATCGTGTAAGGAGTATTTGGGGGGAATGAACTGTGTTAGGTAGTCCTCGACTTACAGCAGTTCGTTTAGTGACTGTTTGAAGTTACAACGGCAGAGAGAAAAGTGACTTATGATCATTTTTCCCTCTTATGACTGTTGTAGCCTCTCCATGGTCACGTGATTTACATTCAGATGCTTGACAACTGACTCACATGTATGACGGTGGCAGTGTTCTGGGGTCATGTGATCCCCTTTTGTGACCTTTCCACAGATAAAGTCAGTGGGGAAACCAGATTCACTTAACAACCAAATTACTAATTTAACAACTGCAGTGATTCGCTTAACAAATGTGGCAAAAAAAGTTGTAAAATGGGGCAAAACTCGCTTAACAAATTCATTTAACAACATAAATTTTCGGCTCAATTGTGGTCATGAGTTGAGGACTTCCTGTACAGATACTATGGATTTTTTTTTTCAATGATTGATGGAATTTGTGGATTTAGCATTTGCATTCTGGCAGCTTTTATTTCATGCATTTTAACTCACCAACCTAAGATACCAGGATGGTGAATAAAAAAATGAATAAATAAAATGAAATACTGTACATCCTAAATATAATATAACAGAAACCTAAAATTGTTCCAATAAAAACAAAGCAGGCACATAAAAAGCAGAGGAGACTATATTCAAAGGGAACATTTGGATGATTTATATTTAGTTGCATTTGTTTGCTTGATGCTTTTTTAATGCCATTGATTTGTTTTTACTGTGTTATTTTTTGTATAATATTATTAAACTGTGGCATATTTTGGCTTTTATTTCTTCCACATACTGTTCTGATAACTTGGGATAAAAACAGATTGAAGAAATTCTGATTATTAAATTAGACTATTAAATTAAGTTAGACACTAGACAGTCTACTTTCCCCAAATAACTGGGTAATAGGCTAAATGCCTCTTTGAAAATATGAGAATTAATTAATTTACTGTTTATTTTTCTATGTACAAGGAAAAGTAATCTGATCCAGCAGATAGAATCAAGATCACATGAAGTGTTAATACCACTTTACAATGCCTTGGTAAGGCCACACTTGGAATACTGCATCCAGTTTTGGTCACCGCGATGCAAAAAAGATGCTGAGACTCTAGAAAGAGTACAGAGAAGAGCAACAAAGATGATTAGGGGACTGGAGGCTAAAACATATAAGGAATGGCTGCTGTTATTGGGTATGTCTAGTTTAATGAAGAGAAGGACGAGGGGGGACATGATAGCAGTGTTCCAATATCTCAGGGGCTGCCACAAAGAAGAGGGAGTCAAGCTATTTTCCAAGGCGCCTGAAGGCAGGACAAGAAGCAACAGGTGGAAACTAATCAAGGAGAGAAGCAACCTAGAACTAAGGAGAAACTTCCTGACAGTTAGAACAATTAACCAGTGGAACAACCTGCCTCCAGAAGCAGTGAATGCTCCAACACTGGAAGTTTTCAAGAAGAGACTGGACAGCCATTTGTCTGAAATGGTATAGGGTTTCCTGCCTAAGCAGGGGGTTGGACTAGATGACCACCAAAGTCCCTTCCAACTTTACTATTATTATTATTATTATTATTATTATTATTATTATTATTATTATTATTATTATTATTATTATTATTATTATTATTATTATTATTATTTTCACAACTATTTATATCCACAACAAATAAACATCTTATCCTTTCCGAACTTCTGAACCTTTTAAAAATGCAGATGATTTTGCTTTTTGGGATATATATTTTTTTTGCTACACATTTCTCATGTTACCATATTTTTGATGTCTTTTACAAGGCTTTAAATTTCCTTATGCATGTTCCCCTTAAAACCATAACCACTGCATATGTAACCTTTAGAAAGGGTTTTTTGGGGGGATTTGTGTGTGTAGTTTATCTATGTGTACATATATATGTATGTGTGCGCACATCTCTGTGTCTGCTCCTGCATTTGTGCGTATGAGTTTTTAAATCAGGGAAAGTAAAATGCTTGCCAGATATCACTAATATTTGAGCTTGTAGTTCTGCAAAATCTGGTGGGAGCTGCATACAAATTGAAGAGGAAAAATAAGATTATAAATACAAAAGAAGTCTGAAATAAGGTTGTTATTTTATTATGTTACTTTTATAACATTATCTGGGGAGGTGTTGCTTTTCAAAGAAGACTGATGTTAGATTATCAATAGGCAGACTTACCCCCTCTTCCCAACTAGCAATTAATTGCACCCATGAGCCTCACTGAAGGCGGTACTAGTTGTCCAACTGTTTTTAATTATCTTCAGAATAGGCTCACTGCAGTTTGAGATATTTTGCAATTTATCAAACAGAAAAATTTATCCCGCAACCAATTAAGTAAAAAGTAGCTCATTGATTTCATGGGGAAAGAGAAGCATGTGCTTAACGCCATTCCCAGAATGAGTGTTACTATAACCTAAAAGGGTTTAATCAATCATGTCATTATTCTGTTTTTCAACTATTTCTGTGTCACATAACATTAAGACCAAATATTGGGGAAAATAAGCTGTTGCGCCTGATTTACTTATTAATTACAAGGTACACTTTGTTTATGTATGTCTCTTAGGAGTGTACTTCATTCTTTATCATTAATATATCTGACTCTTTGAAATAAACAAATAACAAATGGTGGTTACCACTTATGCTAAGGCGTTTGTAACCGGTCATAAAAGATAGCCCTGCAGACAGCAGGAAAAGAGGTCATTGATGGGGTGAGCCAACCCCTAAAACAAGCAAAAGACAAAGGGGAAAGAGAGAAAAATTGTACAAACCTATTGAAACAATAGAAATGGTATACAGATATAGTAACCCATAAAAGCCTATAGGAATAAGCAGTGGTGGGATTCAAATACCTGAGCAACTGGTTCTCTGCGTGGACGTCACTTCTGGAAGTCCGTTCTGAGCTGGAGAGGCCTCCCAGGCCCAGAACGGCCTACAGGAAGTGTGTGGATGCCACTTCCGGTGGGCCATTCTGGGCCTGGGAGGCCTCCCTGGCTCAGAACGGATTTCCAGAAGTGGCGTGCACGCACTTCTGGTGGTCCGTTCTGGGCAAAAAAGGGCTAGGGCATCAGCCGGTTCACCAAAGTCAACAAAAAAATAGCTACTGGTTCTACTAAACTGGTGTGAATCGGCTGAATCCCACCACTGGGAATAAGTCATAACTATATACGAAGGCATAGCGATCTATACAGATAGTCCTCAACTTACAACAATTCATTTAGTGACCATTTGAAGCCATAATAGCACTGAAAAAAGTGAGATGACCATTTTTCACAGTTACGACCGTTGCAGCATCCTCATGGTCATGTGATCAAAATTCAGAAGCTTGGCAACTGCCTCATATTTATGACGTATCTGGAGTCATATGATCTCTTTTTGTGACCTTCTGACAAGCAAAGTCAATGGGGAAGCCACATTCACTTAACGACTGTGTTACTAACTTAACAACTGAAATGATTCACTTAACAACTGTGGGAAGAAAGGTCATAAAATGGGGCAAAACGTACTTATCAAATGTCTCACTTAGCGACATAAATCTTGGGCTCAATTGTGGTCATATGTCGAGGACTATCTGTATTGAGTAGGGTACCTTTCCTAGATTCCTCTTCTGTGCAGAATGGAACACAGTTTCATGTATTTCAAGGACATTTGTTTTGACTTCCCCAGAATATCCAATATACACTTCTATGGATTATTGTGCATATCTAAACAGGTTTCTAACTTATATGTTTCTTCAGGGTAACTATAGAAAACTGTGCATTGCCAACAACCACTTGTTTGATGCAGTACAAAAAGTCACACCATCCTTCTCTGGGCAAAGAAGTTTGGAAAAGGGACAATGTACCTTAATGGAAAGAGGGGAGCTTGAGAAAGTTTCTTTGTCCAGCTGATTTCCTATTTGCTATGGTTTCAAATTCATGTTGCCATCACAATTGTATGTCTAAGCTTGTCAATATGCAATAGCAGCAGGGAACAGCAGTTGCATGGACATATATGAGACAACGGGAGAAAAGGAAGAAGTAAGACTTTCTCTTCTTTTACTCAAGTGTCAAATCTCCATGGGGAGAGAGAATCATCCTATTGTTTGCTCCAGGCAGCAAAATATCTTGGTTTGGCTCTTGCCACATTATCCAGCAGAAAGTTAATTTCGTTCTAAGAGTACTTTTTCTTTTGTACCTCCGAAACTACCCAGTTGAGATGGATAGACACTTACTGCCTGCAGTTGAAAGCTCTTAATTCAGGTAATTAGTACAAGATACCTGTGCTGGGGGAAAGAGAAAAGACTTAGCAAGATCATGATTTTTCATCCCCATAGTTGCCAGACTTTTTCATACTATAACAGAGGATTTGATTTCTTATAAAGCCTTGGCACAGATTTGCAACTCATAAGCCCCGAGGTGAACGAAGGCAGGGATGTAATTTTTCTCTGAAACAACCCAAGCAGAATTTGACTGTTTATTGCATGCAAAGCTGGATCCCCGTTATGAAAATGATACTAAGTGTGAAAAAGTAATAGCACTTAATTTTCTACAGGAAGCCTAAGCTTGCTGCTACTGGTGAAGTTGTTATGATAAGGAAAACTTGAGGCATGTTGTATTTAAACATGCATTAATAATTTCCTTTTCCGCAGCCCCGCACTCGGGGATAAAACTAATAGAACCATAACTCTGGTGCATCTGGGCAAGAGAATATTTGATAACAATGTGAGAATGCCATATGGCCGTTTTATTGGAAAATTATGGGAGATAGGCTGTCATATTTAGCATATGTGTTAATTTCTTGCCTCCAAAAGTTTCCCACAATGAAACATTAAAACAACATATGGTATGTATAGGCTACAGGGACAACTAATGTCTGCTTTGTGGAGAGAACTAGGAATGCCTAATGCTTTCCCACAAGCTGTGATTGCCATATCAGAGCTAACACCAGGGGACAACAAGGAGATTGTACACTTGCACAGTTGGCTTGAAAAATATAGGCCATACATTTATTAAGAGCTGAATAAATTTAATATTGTGGTCCTACAGCTAATTGGCTTCACCTGAAAAGAAGGAGGTTAGAGTGTGAGCAATACAGATTGAACAGTATCTCCTTCAATTGCACCTGATTCTTTTTCCTTTCTAACAGTAATTGAAACATTGCTTTAGAAACAGAGGTCCAGGGAGGATTAAGCTTGTTTGAAGAATCTAATCTTTTGCAAAGTTTGCTAAAAAAAACCTGACCCAATCTAGAATAAAGCACTTAATTGTTTGACAGTTTTCACACTTGCGTTTCATCTCTCGCTCAAAAATCAGGCCAAACAGATTTGAAAAGCTGTATTTGGAGAATAGATTTGCCAAAGTAAGATTTATTTCAGCCACTGCCTAGGAGGATAAAACTTAAAAACCATTCACAACTACAGAGCCATAGAATCATAGGTTGGAAAAAGGCTATTTAGGCCTTCAAACACAAGCCTTGCTCCATAAGGGAATTTAAATTAAAAACAAGCTGGGTAATTGGCTATTCTGCTTTGCTCGAACACCTCCAGTGATGATATTTGGAAATGCTATTAAAGAGGGATTTTATTTTAAAGTAGTGATTACCGTATATATTAAAGGGACTGTTTTGCTGAGGAACAAAGTTTCATTCACAAATTGGACAGAGTAAACTTATTGATGGACAAATGCATAAATGGCACAGGCCAGGAAAAAGATCTTTTGTCTGTCAGTCTTTTTAACAAATATAATCAATTTAAAAATAAACCCTCTTTTGTGAGGAAACTCCCCCAACAACAATAGCAACTTGCCTTTCAGGAAGTACAAGACGACACATGTTTTCTACAGAGAGCACAATACAACTGATTTACAGTTTATCTCGTGTGCTACTTATGATACATATGCTTCATTCATTTGTCTGAAGTATACTGTCTTCAATTTTTGCCAAAACAGCTGTGGGAAGACACCAATGAACCACAATTAGAATTTCAAATGTGATGGATTCACTTCAGGAGAAATTTCCAAGATAAAAAAAAAGAATTTTAGCCTTCTTCTGCATAAAATTCAGTTCACCCACTGTCCCTCCACATACAGAGACCCCCCATCATCATTTACTGAAGACTTGGTACTTAAAATCATAGAATCATGGGGCTGGAAAGAACCTTGGAATGTTCTAGTCCACGGGTGTCAAACTCGTGACGTCATGTGACGTATCGTGACTTTTTTCCCCATTTTCAGCAATGGGGTGGCCGTGGTTTTGGCATGATGCATCCGACCCGCAGGCCGGCAGTTTGACACCCCTGTTCTAGTCCAACCGCTTGCCAGGGCAGGAGCAATAAAGATGATAATCAGTATGGGCGCCAAATCCTATGAAGAAGAGCTAAAGGAAGTAGTTATGTTTAGCTTAATGAAGAGAAGATTGAAGGGAGACATGATAGCAGTCTCCAATACCTGAAGGACTGACACAGGGAAAAGAATATCAATTTATTCTCCATAGCACCTGAATACCTGAGGACAAGAAGCAATGATGGGAGCAAGCTTGTCTATCCTGGAAATAAGGAGGGATTTCCTGACAGTAAGAACTATTAAGCCATGGATTAGCTTGCCTCTCAGAGACAATGGTTGCTCCATTGCTGGAGGTTTCGTTCAGACCTTCTGAGCTATTTCTTTATTTTCTATGTACTGACTCCTCAATCAAACTGGTCCATCCATTTTAATTCCTGTTTCTCAGCACTACTATCTTTTTTCCCTGCAGATGCCAATAGCCTAAAGGGTGTTTTCCATCAGCCAATTTATATTTCATCACCCACGGAGAACTTGCCGTGTGTCAACATTCTGGGTCTAGTAGCTTGCCCCAAGCAATTTGAACACTAGCAAGCACACCACGACATCATAATAGTGTGCCCAATGTTTCAGTTTCCTTTACTATTGTAACCTAGGCAAGATTTTGGAATGGTGTATTGAGAAGAAGTCAAAACAGATTTCTTGGTATAAGCTTTTCACTTTCTTTTTGTAGAAAGTATGGAAATCTGAATTTGACAGGTTCTCAGACCTAACTTATTCCTGTTTCAGAGTGTGAGAGAAAACTCATTCTCATTGTTTTTAAAGATTTAATTCATATTATGAATTAGTTTTTCAGAAGCTTGAATTGCGCTCTGTAATTGCATGCCATTTTGCATGCATTCATGCGAACAATTAAACATTCTGACTTCGTATTCAATTGGCACATTTGCTGAAATATGTCCTTTTTGTGTCTTATATACACCACCAATCCATTTAAAAAAAGCTTTCCATTAATAAACAGAATCTACAATTTGCAAATTTTACAATAACAACCCTTCCCTGCTATGGAACATTTTAAATGGAATGGATGATATTTACATTCTTGATAAGGTCACATCTGTCAGGATAAATTGTTACTTTCTGCCAATTTCCAACCATTTCAGCATGCTTTCAGTTATAAAATTCAGATAAGCCCATATAAATAAATCAGAAGTATATCTTAAGTACAATAAAAAAAACTTGACTCCTTATTTTAAGGAACAATACCTTGTTTCAAGCAGAGAATAAAACATTAACTAAATATCAATAATACTTTCTTTAAAATATAGCAGAATGTTTGCTAGAATCAAATAGCAGTAAATATTGTTGCTTTTATGAGATGGGAGCACAGAATTATATGTCTTGTGGACATTTAGACTTTAATGGATATTGTAGTTGATCTGCTGGATACATTGGATAATTCAGTTACCAACATCAATACCAAGTTAATTCAGACTAGGTTACTAAGTCAATACTTATTCAGACTGTCTAGGCCAGGGTTAGGCAACCTTGGCTCTTTTATGACTCGTGAACTTCAACTCCCAGAATTCCTGAGCCAGCCATGCTGAGGGGAAAGGGAGAGGTTTCCAAGTTGAGCCATGCTGGCTCAGGAATTCTGGGAGTTGAAATCCACGAGTCATAAAAGAGCCAAGGTTGCCTACCCCTGGTCTAGGCTGTATTATTGCTGTTGTTGTTCTTGTTATTATTATTCTGACCAATTCCACTTAAAGGAAAAGTTCAAAAATATATTCATCTTTTGCTAGTACCTAATGAATGGAGATCAACTACAATCATATTAAGTAATCAGTTATCTAAATGGGAAAGACCAATTAATACCCCACAGAAAGCAAAAATAAGTGTTAATAGAGAACTAACAAAACCTTGAGAGATTCAAAAAAGGACAAGGCAAGGATGACTGCTATCTCTACTCTTGTTCATTTTAATTCAAACAGTATTGAATAGAGACTTAAGAAAACATGAGAGAATTGTGGGAGTTAAGATTTAAAAGGAAATGTATAAGTGAAGGGCATTTGTGGATGTCCTAGTAATAGTTTCAGAGAATCAGTTAGAGTAGAAACATTAATGGGAAAATTATTGGTATGCTAGCAAGTTTAAGATTAATAATAATAAGATGAAAATATTAACAAAAATACGAAAATAGAAGATCAGATAGAACTGATACAGAAAACTGGTTTTAAGATTGAATTAAAAATAACATATTTGGGCATGATTATGACTAACATGAATTGTATATTATTTCAAAATAATTATTGTGAAGACATTGGAATAAAAATAAGAAGGACATGTTAAGATGGGAGAAAATAAAATTATAATTGTTAG
The DNA here is from genome assembly GCF_001527695.2 of Protobothrops mucrosquamatus. NCBI lineage: Eukaryota > Metazoa > Chordata > Lepidosauria > Squamata > Viperidae > Protobothrops > Protobothrops mucrosquamatus. Next base: position 147,316 of record NW_015386821.1, read on the forward strand.
GGAATTTCTGTGATAAAATTGTATATTTTGAACTAGAATTATATTTTTGTTTCAGACAATACTTGTTTTGTCAATGGATATACCATTTAAGGAATGGCAAAAAAAAAATATCTAAATTTGTATGCCAAGGGAGAGAAAAAAAAGCAAATTAAATATAAAGTGTTATACAATGCAAAGTAAAGAAGAGGATTGGTTTTATCAGATTTGAAATTGTTCTTTGCAACTTGTTGCTTGGGTTGGGTGAAATAATAGGTATGATGAGAAACAAAAGACTTTTGGAATTTGAAGCCTGAAGTCTGGATGGCATAGATATTTATGATGTAATAAGCTTAATATGGATTTTAAAAACCATTTTATTAGATGTGCTATATTGAGAATATGGAATAAATATAAACCCAGACTGTGTCTGAAAACATCTTTATGGATCTCAGCATAACAGGGAAAGAGAAATGGTTAATGTACGAGGAATTACTGAAAAATCACCAAGGAGAGCAACTAATGGCAGAAAGATATAGTTGCCAATTGCTTTCCCATTTATAGTTACCACAAAGATTTAAAATGGATAAAAAGATTTATGTATGGAACAAAGTAAGACACAATATGAAGTGCTGATCTACATGAAATTGTAAAATGTATAAACTGTTGTTGAAATTTGAAGGAGGAAGAAGATGGGCAGGAAAAAGAATAGGCATAAATATAATAAAGATTAGGACTACAAAGAATTGGTAAAGGAAGGAAGGACAGGAGAAGGAACAGAATATAGGAAAAAGTGGATAACTTTATTTTAGTGAAAATGACTAAGGCATTATTTTATTCTGCATTGGAAAGACAGTGATGAAGAAAAGCGCATAAATAGGCAATGGAAACTGATTGATGAATATGTACTGAAAGAAACTGAATTGAAAGAACATATTGCAGTTTTTTAAAAAACGGAGGAAGCAACATCAGTACATTATGCTCACGATGCTATTCTAATAAATGAAAATGCAACTGATTTGTAAGCTCTAATAACAAAAATCAAGGAGCACAGTGGAAAAAATGGAACTAAGATTAAATATAAAGAAGACCAAGTTCATGACAGGTAGCGGAATCAGCCTTAAAACTGACAATAAAGATATTACAGTGGATAGCTATTGCCTTTGTGGATTGACTCTCAACAGTAAAGAAAATAGCAGTCAAGAAATACATCACAAAACTATTGTAGCACTTGGTAGAGTAGAAATGAAAGCCTTGGGAAAAATATTTAGATACCATATGTGTTTATATCAACAAAAATCATAATCATGCCAGCCATGGTATTCTTTGTCACATTCTATGGAAGTGAAAGCTGGATTTTGAGGAAGCAAGATAAAAAGATATTGTTGAGTTTTGGTTTTGGAGAAAACTCTGGAGAATACTTCAGATGATTAAGAAAAGAAACAAACAAACAGATCTTTGAGAAAATTAACCATGACTCTTACTCAAGGCACAAGTGAACCAGTATCAAATTATATCATACTTTGGACATGATATCTTATGAAAAGACTTACCTAACTGTAGAAGTCTGTAGTTGTTAAAGCTATAAGATAGATATATTAAGAAACTAATGTCATATAGATCAGAACTACTTTTATTGTAATAGCTATAGTAACAGAATCTTGCAAACCTAAATGTTATTTCCCCATCCTTCACTTTATCTTTTTCTGAATGACACATTTTCTTAAATTAGTTTCTTGGAACTGGCTCAAGGCCCAGCTTATCTGACCTTGCTTGTTAGCGACTTTTCTTCCTGTCCTTTAAGGCCATTCACTATGCCCTCAATAATAATGCTGGGAGAGAAAGAGAAAAAGAGAAAAAGAGGAAGATGATCAGAAGCAAGGCAGGTGGACCCAATTACAATAGCATTGGGCACACTGTTGGAAGACTAGGAACAGATTGCTATGGAAGAAAATCTATGTGGTCACCAAGAATTGACATTGACTTGATAGCATCTAATCCTTCAATGCTTTAAAATTCATTTGCCTGAATTGAATCCTTTTTTTATTTTCTGAAACTCATATATGTTATTTGCAGTTTTTGGTACTCTCTGAGCTTAATTGTTTTCTTGTAAACGTTTCATTCATGGGTAATGAAATGTCTGCAAGCAAACAGCCAAGCTCAAACAGCAACAAGGACCCCACAGTTCAACCCTGAGTTACAAATATTCTCTTCTGTTGGTGCTATTCTATTTTCCAGTAATAATAATAATAACAACAACAACAACAATAATAATAATAATAATAATAATAATAATAATAATAATAATAATAATAATAATAATAATAATAGGGTGAAGATTTTGTGGGACTTTCGAATACAGACAGATTGCCATTTGGAACACAATATGCCAGATATCGCAGTTGTAGAGAATCGAAGCGTACAGCTGATTGATATTGCTGTACCAGGAGATGCCAGAGTCGAAGAAAAAGAACTGGAAAAAATCATGAAATATCGTGACCTGGCCATCGAAACTGTGTGATTATGGATGAAATGTGTAACAGTGATATCCATTGTCATCGGAGCACTGGGAACTATGTCCAAAAACTTTGCAAAATACATCAAGAAACTGCAGCTTCCTGAAATAACTCCAGCAATGTTACAAAAAACTGTGCTACTCGGGACTTCCGGTGGCAGGCGATTTCGTCGGTCGCAGCTGTTTGCTGCCTCCCGCCTGTTTTGCGTAAAAGCCGGTTTGACAGCCAGCATCAGCTGTCAAACGGCTTGATACCTTTCCCCTGGGCATAAGGGGATAGGTGAGCTGCCCGGGGTAGGAGTTGAGTTCCCGAGTCGTCCTATATGGACGATGTAGGTGAGAA
>NW_015386821.1:154966-166523 GCF_001527695.2 Protobothrops mucrosquamatus
TATTCCTCGACAGATGAGACTTGAACTTCTGTCACAAAGCAAAGCATGTTTTTGCTACAGTTAAGTGAATCACATGGTTGTTGAGCAAATCTGGCTTCTACAAATGACTTTGCTTATCAAAACCTGGCTGGAAAGGTCCACAAATGGTGATCACATAGCCCTGGGACTCTGCAACTATTGTAAACACTAGCCAATTGCCAAATAGGTCAGGTTTGTTCATATGATCAACGGGGATGCTGCAACGGTCCTACGTGTGAGGACTAGTCACTTTTTTCAGCACTGTCATAGCTTTGAAGGGTTGTTAACAAATGAGGATTTGTTAGCTTGAGGATTATCTATGGACCCATACCCTTCCCCTCCTCATCTGAGCAAGTCCCTTGGATCCACTAGGTCTGGGGTCTTCAAACTTGGCCCTTTTATGACTTGTGGCATGCTGGCTGAGGATTTCTGGGAGTTGAAGTCCGCAAGTCATAAAAGGGCCAAGTTTGAAGACCCCTGTTCTAGGTCCTCAGCCCAAATCACAATGTGGTAGTCTCACTGAAGCCTGAGAAATGGTGAGGTTGAGCTCCTTAGAAGAAACAAGAGCCAATTGTGAGCTAATCTATCATGACCCTACTGGACTTGTCTTCTAATGAGGAGGAGGAGGAGGAGAAGGAGGAGAAGAAGGTAAAGCCAGAAGTATCTGGTGTTAAGAGTTCTGCAAGTGATTGCAGGAGCCTATGACTCCAGTTTGGCTGATGTACATTCCAGCAAGGTCTCAGGTCTCTGGGCCTATACTTACTAATAGCCCCTCAGAGTCTGAAGTCCGGCTTCCATACTTTACACATACTTTAAAGCAGGGCTCTCCAAACTTGGTAACTTTAAGACTTGTGGACTTCAACTCCCAGATTGCTGGCTGGGGAATTCTGGGAGTTGAAGTCCATAAGTCTTAAAGTTGCCAAGTTTGGAAAGCCCTGCTTTAAAGAAACAACAGCAGAGGAGTGAGCTCAGAGGTCAGATTGAATGGGCAAAAAGCAGGCCAGCAGGAGAGTAGACTTTAATGAGTAAGGTGCCTCAGCTGTGCATTTGGGTGATGGCTCTGTTGGCTTATTCATTTCTCTCCCTTCCTCCCTGGGAGAAAAGGCTGAAAGTAACTTTTCAAGCTTCAGTTCTGTTCTATTTATCTTGCTGTAAATTGAACTATGAATTCTATTTCTTCATGTCTCTTCTTTTTTTCTTCTTGTGGATTTGTGATTTGTTTATTTTATTCCTGATCTCGGCCTGTGCCAAGCCTTTAACTATGTTACAGTTGCTGTCTTTTAGGTATAGGTAAAAAGAGCTCCTTGCTTCTAAATGTTCTGCCTGAGTTTGCACATTACTGGAGGGTGACAGGCCTCTAGCTTGCTATTTTGTTGGTTGGCTTCCAGCAGGGCTGGCACAGAAAATAATCAGCTCTGGCTGAGCCGGAGACAGTCTCAGCTGCACAATGTGTAAGACCACCACGGAGCATCAGGTAGGCTCATTGAAAACACTGTTAGGGATTGGCCATGTGGTTCTGCACATAAAAACCACAACTTTGCTTCAAACATTTGGATTTCTTGACTCCCGCTCACCCTACAGCTGTATCTTCTACCCTTTTGCATTACTTTGGATCTTAAAATCCTGGAGTGGACGGCATTTTGTGGGACTGGCTGACAGGCCATCCAAAGTTGGAAGCATATTTTTTCTTCCTGTTTCTTCCTCTGAGTTTGTGGGACAGAATAGCATCCTTTACACTTTCAGAATCTCTAAACTTATTTTGAGGGTGATCAAGCCACTACTTGATTATATGCTAATAGTTAGAAGAGCCTATAAGCTGTATGCTGTCCTCAGCACAATTTTGTGGCCCCTACATCTTGCTAATAAGATGGCCCAATTTATTTAGACACTTCTTTAGCCTGAGTCCATTTTTTTAATTAAAAAACCCGTTAGTTACATATTAAGCTGTTGCTTGCTATTTAGCAACTAGAAATAATGAAGAAATGGGGGGGGGGGGCTGATGTCAACTTGCATGGAGTTGAACTGCTTTGTTAGACAGAGATGACAACACTCTGAGTTAGACTATCTGCCTCTTGCTAAGAATGCCTGACCATTAAAGTGATGGACAAGACCAGTGCTTTTTTTCTAAAAAAAAAAAAAAAAGTGCCAAAACTCACACACATCATACAACCTGCCTTGCCTACTCTACAAGGTTCCATCCCAAAAAGGTGCCGGAACTCCGTTCTGGGCGTTCTATGAGAAAAAAAGCCCTGGACAAGACCGTGGAGCAAAGTTACTTAGGAATGCTTTTAGTAAGTAGGAATGTTAGTGGTAAGTTAAAAGTCTTAGCCTACCTTGTAACCTTTAATTAAACTATGTTACTACACCCACTGAAGATGTATGCATGATGCTGCTCCTAATGATTGGCTAATAATGTTATGTGTCTCCATGATTGGCTCATGACAATGTATGCTTTTCAAAATTGTATAAAAGGGGGTCCATTCCAATTAGGGATGTTCCCACATGGGACTTATTTCTGTGTAACCATTTTATTAGCAAATAAAAGTTCTTTTTTCTTTCTATCTGGTGTGGTTCATTGGGCTTGCATGCCAGGTAAAAGGATAGCTTTCTGGGGCAACATTTCTACCAACATTTGACTATAGAAAAGCTAGGCCCTCGTGTTCCCTGATGAGAGCAGGGTGAAACTCAAATGATGCCTTCCCTATTAGATAATGATGAATGGACAGAAACTGCTGGAAGAGACAGTTCCACTGATATTCAGGACTTGAAGCCTTGAAGGGCTTTTAGAGGTACCGAGTTGCTCTGTAAATTGTACCTGGCAGCCAATTGGCAGCCAGTACTGTTCTTTCCATGATGGTTTTCTCAGCTGAGCCAGAATGTATTTTTAACTATTTGAGTCACTGCGTTCTGGACCAGCTGTAGGTTCTGTGCATGTTCTGAAAAGCTTCACTAAACTGTTCTGTGAGTGGTCTAGGCAGATCATGGCTAAGAAGACAACATGGGGCCTACTAGCCATTTCACCCTGGTGCAGGTTTACCTGCTCTTCAGGGATCCCACACATTGTTCTCCACTGCCATTCTTTTTTTTCTTTTTCTGCCACTGAATGGGAACTTTCCACAGCCCATTGAATAGCTACCAGTGGCTGGGGGGAGGGGGGAAACAGTAGAGACTCCACATGGCTCTGTCCAAATGCAGAATTCAAAAGGGCTGGCCTTTCCACTTGACCGTGCTGCACCTCAGCTTTCTCTGAGTAGGTGAGCACTCTTGTCAAGATTTGCACTTTTGAAAGAAGGAAAAAAAGTGCCATCAAAAGAAATCTGCTGGATGGTTGACTGATGGCACCTCACCTATCTGATTGGCCTGTTATCTGGGGAATGTGTAACCTTCCCAGACACCTCCAGGTGAGATGGGTGGCAAATTAGATAGATAGATAGATAGATAGATAGATAGATAGATAGATAGATAGATAGATAGATAGATAGATAGATAGATAGATAGATAGATAGATAGATAGATAGATAGATAATCTGCAGGCTGTGTGGTGAAGAATGAATTTTTCTTCTGTTTTACCAGGCAACATCCTCCCACCACACACACACAGATTAGCTTCTAGGTGAATTTCAAGTGGCTCCAGGTTTAACAGGTAGCTAGCTAACTCTTTGAAAATGGTCTCCCAACAGCTGGTAATGTTCCAAAAGGGAATGGGCAGAAAAGCTGGAGGGTTTAACAAATCTCTTTGCATGCCCCAAACATCTCAACCAGAATATTGCCATTCAGCTACAAGCAGGAGCGGAGGCAACAGACAGGATATGAATCAAAAGTGAGGACAGCCTATTCTGCTAGCAGCTAGCTGAAGGATGACTGGATAGCACTTCAACTCAGTGGCAAGGAAACTCCCTAAATGCACATATTTTAACCTTTCAAATCTGCCTATAACTGAATCGGGCTTGCTGTTTCTCATGATACTGTCAGATCCTTGGCTGAACCCTTTTAAAAGTTTTAAAAATGGAAACGTGGCCACCATACAAAAGAACATTGTCTTCCCTGAGCTAGAAAGACGGACCGTTGGGCTTCTATTTTTTTTCCTTCCTTCCTTCCTTCCTTCCTTCCTTCCTTCCTTCCTTCCTTCCTTCCTTCCTTCCTTCCTTCCTTCCTTCCTTCCTTCCTTCCAAAATCCCAGTTTTCTTCTCACACTGCTGCCATATTAATGCCGGCTTTGCCTCCACAGTATCTAGTTACCTATCAGTGTATCTTAAATATTTCTGCAATGGCAAGTGGCCATCAGCAACATAAATTTGGTGATGTGTTTGTTTATAGCTTCCAAGCTGCTTGACCTCCAGGAAGGAAAGGATATTCTTCCATTCTTTTATTCTTATACTGGGCTGACAGCAAATATCAAAACAGCCAGTGATTGCTTTGAGGTATATTGAGCTGGAGGTATGTCTGAACTGCAGAGCTTCCTTATCTCTTTAGCTGTTTCTCCAAACCGCTCCCCAGTTTTATTTTCCACAGCCTGCTCTTTATTTGTCATGACTGTATCTGTGCAGAGATAAAATCCATCTTTTCAGCTGTCCTATTCCTAGGCTAAATATTTTAGCCTGCAATTCAATGTCCCTCACAGCCTCAGTGCTTTTATTTTCTGCTGTGGGTCTTTTTCTCTTGCAAAATAAACAAAGTGCTGGAAAGCACTGCAGCTTTTCCTCTGCTGCAAAGTTGTGGAGATTCTTTTTTCTGTCCTTTGTTATTGGAAGGACAAAATCCAATGGCTGCTGTCCCGTGTCACATTAAGGTTTGGCAGAGTAAATCAACCTGGGCACAAGGATTGTGATGAAGGATATCTGATAAAGACCCCTTCTGGGTCCAGTTGACCCAATGACAAGAGGAATGTGTAAGTGCCATTACTGTGCTTCTTGAAATTTCCATTGGATGAATTTTAAGATGGTGACTCTTCTATGCGCATTTACTGGACCACAGGATAGGATTTTAAATGTATTCAGATTGCTATGTCTGATGATTATATTTTAGGGATGTCAGCCAGGTAGATAATAGGTACTATCCAATGTCATATGAGCAGACTTGCATTGGTACTATGTGAGTTTTCTGTTCTTCCCTGCACTTCTTATGTATCGCTAACATCTTCTGCATGTTTTCTCCTAATTTTCTGAGGCAGAATTAAGAAGACCATATTTAGTAAGGGATTATCTGCATTTTATATCAGAAGTTGTAGATGTGCCATTCTGGAAACCATATGTAGCACAGCATCATCTACAGATGACGGTTAAAAAAAAATTTCAAATGGTGGTCACAAATGCACAAAGTCCCATTATTTTCCAACACACATAGGAATTGAATAAATAACTAATATTAAAAGGGGGGCAATACTTTGTGAAGTTGTGCAGACCATTGGGTTCATTTTTATCCCTACTGTGTGGATACCCATAACTTTTAAATACAATGAAAGGTTTTTGAAAAAAGGTAGCTCATGTGACTTTTCTTATGGTGTTTTATGACAAGGTTCAGGGATGGGGTGGTTGGTAAGGTACAGACCAAAGGTTTATTGTATAAAAATAAATATTTTTTTTTCAAACAAAGTAGAAACTGGGTTTGAGTTGGTCTCCTTTTTCCTGGACTGTTTGTGGAAGATTGTTTTTTTGTACCTTTAAGTCATTGTTGACTGCTGGCAACTGCCTGGACAAGTCCCTACAGTTTTTTTGGTAAGATTTCAGAGTGCTTTGCCATTGCCGCCTTCCTAAGGCTGAAAGAGAGTGACTGGCCCAAGACCCCACAGTTTTCTGCCCAAGGCAGGACTACAACTCATGGTCTCCTGCTTTCTAGCCTAGTGTCTTAATTAGTACACCAAACTGGATCTTGTGGGTATGTATGCATAGTATTTTAGGTAGGTATGTATATTCTGCATACTATTTATCTCCTTTTACAGGTAATCCTTGACTTATGACTACAATTGAGCCCAAAAATTATGTTGCTAAGTGAGACATTTGTTATATGGGTTTTGCCCCATTTTATGACATTTCTTGCCACAGTTGTTAAGTGAATCGTTGCAGTTGTTAAATTAGGAACAAGGTTGTTAAGTGAATCTGACTTCCCCATTGACTTTGCTTGTCAAAAGGTCACAAAAGCTGTTAATATGATCTCAGGCCACTGCAACAGTCATAAATATGAATCAATTGCCAAGCATCCGAAGTTTGATTATATGACCCTGGGGATGCTACAACTGTCACAAGTGTGAAAAATAGTCACAAGTCACTTTTTTTTAGTGCCATTGTAACTTTGGTCACTAAACAAACTGTTGTAAGTCAAGGACTACCTGTATAAGTACATAAGTATGAATAAGTATGGATGTACTTATAAATATGGATCAGGCTGGATATAAACTATGGATGTACTTATAAGTATGGATAAGTATAAATGTAATAAATATGGGTGTACTTATAAGTATAGATGTGATAAGTATGATATACTTATAAATATGGATGTACTTATAAGTAGGGATAAGCATGGATGCAATAAATATTGATATAAGTAGGGATAAGTAGGGATGTAATAAGTATGGATGTCCTTATAAATACATCTTAGGAAGTCCAGGATTTGGAAAAGACAAGATTGTCCTTGTGAGAGTAGCAGATGTTTCTACCACAGCCTTACCTTTCAGCTGCTAGCTTTTTTCTTCATTCTTGCTACTATTATTGCCAAATACTCCATCTGGTAGTAGATAATTTCTTATGATGGAGGAAAGGAAAAAAAGCAAATGTCAACATTTAAATGTCACTCTTTTCTACTTACCAGAGAAGCACAATCATCTTCAATCTGGGCTTCCTACACTGTGTGATTGCCTGAAGGGAAATTTCAACCACCCTGGGTAACCAAACTGTTTGCATATCGAAACTAACATTTATATATTGTGTGTGTGTGACTAATAGGACACCAGGTGCACTTCACTGCTGATCCATGAGGCACACATTGCTGTTATTTCACAATGTCACACTATCAGATTGTACATTGCTGGAGAGCTGAGAAGTACATAGATTGACTGCCGGTAAATTACTTCAGAAAATCACAATTATCTATTTGCCTTTAGCAGACTTCTGACCAACACTGATGTGTCAAGGAAAGAATCAAGAAGTGCCTCAAAGCACATGAAGACAACATTAACAGAACAATCTTTACCTGTTTGCTCACAAATATATCTTCCTATATTTAAATCACCACAAATATGGAAGATAATTCATGTTTAGCCAGGGTAACATACTGGATAATTCATGTTTAGTCAGAAGTACTGTTTAGTCACTGTAACCTAGGAGTGATAAGGGCTGAAACTAAATGAAATGAAAATAAAGTATTAGTTTTTGTTTCAAAAATACTTCTTCTCAAACTAAAGAACTGTAATATAAGAACCATTAAAATGACATCAGCTTCTACAATTGAATTTTATAGGATAAAGAACAATATGAAGTTTCTGATGAAAACAGTATCCTTGCTGAATAATATCAAGCTAGATTTGCCACCAAATTGTTGGTGTCTGTAAAGTTCAAACAGAAATCATAAATCTCAATCCTTTTCGGCTAATCCTAACCCACAGGATCAGCTAGTTTTGAATTACAAAGACAATAACAATTAAATCTGAAATATGTTAGTGTTCCAGGATTATATTCAGTTGAGATTTTATGTAAAAGCATCCTGGTTTAATATATAGATCAGAATGTAGAAATCCAGGCGTCCTGACAGAAGAGTAACAAAAAGGGAATCAGAGCTATGGAAATATTCCATTCAGCTCTTGAATGAAAGGCAGATAAATAAAACTAGTGATTCAACATGTTTTTATGCAGCAACAATTAGGAACATGAGTGCAATGATGCAACCTAGTCAAATAAAGGACACTTAAATCCCATACATTATAGTGGAAGTGTTAATCAAATCCTTAACTTCCTGGAAGGGATTTATTTTTGACTGGATAATGGCCACTCAATTCCTTCTTAAAATATTCTGCCAACTGAAGAATTGGCAGACAAAATGAGCAGTGGCAAAGACAGTCCAGTTCATTTTTGTATTTGGTCAGCTTTTGTAATGGCTGAACAGGAATCGCAAATCTGACACGTGTTCATTGTTCTCCATGCCTTCAGCAATAATTAGCGTGTATCCATGTGGCAAAGCCTTGGTCTTTTCTATGAATTCTCTTGACAGGAATGATGTCAGGTCTCATTTGTTCTTTTCTTCATGAGGAACTTATTCAGAGGGCTCTCAGGCTTGCCTCCCATTTGTCTGTGCCATTGACATAGTGATGTCTATTATCCTTAAAAAGTACCATATCATCTCTTTCTCAGTAGACAGTGCATGAGATTAATGCCCATGATCACAACAGGTCATGCATGTAAGTGCACCAGCAAATAATAACCATCAAAAATAACTTGTTTCATCTGATATATGGGTTGATCCTAATTATATTTACAACACCTGGGACAAAGGGGATTCATGCACATATGCAGAAATATGCAAGTGGCATAGAACATTATAATAGCCCACTAAAATGCAGTCCATAATGGCATGAGATAAAAGTAATGTAATGTCTCATTCAAGTTGAATTCAGGTCCTGATGGACACTTCTGTGTTGTTCTCATGCTGACAATACAGAAGTGGTTTGTCCTTTTTGTGTGTACAATAATCCCATTCAAATACCAACCAGCTCTACCTTGCTTAGTGTTTTCGAGATCAACCAAGGTCATGATAATTTATCAGTTCAAAAACTGTATATTGTATTTTCATTTAGGAAGTTATGAGCATCCTTTAGGGAAGTTGCATACCAGAGGGAAAAAAACATAGAGAAATTTATAATAAAAAAATATGTGCTGCTATATATACAATCCAGAAACATCACATTAAATATGGGTGGGAGGGAAACGTATGTATGATATTTCTAAATTGGTTTTTATCTGAATTCTCAGAAAAACCATCTGAAAAGATTAATATTTGAAGGCATGCCATAATGGCACAGGGCAATGATCCACTTGCGCTTGTTATAATGCAGGTTAGCAAAATTTTAGATCAGTTATGACAAAATGGAATCTTAATGATGAAAGCGTCACAGAAGAGTGAAAACACATAACCAAAACTCATTTCAGCTCTCAACATTCCCTTTTGTCACACAATAGGACAAGCAAGAGATAGAGCCAGGAAATTCTAAGGATGACAAACAGGGAATACATTTCATAACAGGACTTTTATGGATTTGGGAGGAGAAAGATAGGTAAGAGGCCGATCTGCAGTAACTTATTGTGTATATGACATTGCTGTGCATTATTAAAATACGTGTAGTGTTTTAGCTAGTTTTCTAACTGAAATAACTGGCTTCCCCCCATAACTTGCTGTCTAACACTGACATAGGGAAGGAGTCAAAAGTAGGTGAGAGAAAGCTGTGAGTAGCAAAATCAAAATTTCTCCCACATCTAACCACAGCAGTTAAAAGCCTATTGAGCACAACTGATGACCATCATATGTCTTAGAACAAATGCCTTACAGAAATTGACAGATTTGGAAAAAATGGAAAGAGATGTACATGTCCAAAAAGAGAATTTCAGTCTAGGAAGACAGAAGAAGAAGGAGGACTGGAGCATGTTAAGGTATTTGGTTGGACACAGGATTTGAGAAATTAAAAGGCAAGGATCTGCTGGGGAATATGGACGATAAAATAAGAGAGGTGAAGTTGTGGAATGCTTTAAGAAGCAATAAAATTTAGTCTATCAAGCAAAAACAAAAGAGCTGGTGTGTACAGCTTGCTAATTCCATACAGATTGGACTACCTTGCCTTTCTACATTTTCTGCAACTGTGTTGTGCGTCTATGTCTGCATGCATTTTATTTCTACTGCTAGCAGCATCTAGCTGCCTAATTTAACATTTCCAGGACAGGAGCAGTTTTCTAAAAAAATCTCCATGTGTCAAAGACTGAAAAATAAATCAACACCGCTATAACAAAGCAAGTCAAAATGAGAAGGGAAATGCCATCTTTCAAGATCAACTGTTCCGCAGAGTACCCTACCATACAAGCTGGCCGTCAGTATAACAGCAGACATTAGCTAGTATATAGTCTTCAAAAAATGTTATGACAAGGCTTGGATGGAAAAAAAGAAACATTGTCCCAGAGGTTTGGGATATTGTGCTTTTGCAGTTAGTAAAAAGTTTCTAACCACAGTGGATAGTTTGGCTACAGAGATATTAGTAGCTTTTCCTAAATTGAGAACGCTGTCAATAAATTGGGCTGTGAATCTCGAAATGCTGTCAAAATTCTGGCATAGAAGTCCCAACACATCTGGAAGGCACCCAGTTGGAGAAGGCTAAATATGGGCTGCATGCGATTACCTCACAGTAGGACACACAGCATGAACATTAAATGACCAGTGGCCCGAACACCAATGATTTAATATGATGGGGCACATTCTGCTATTATTCTTATGGCAGAGATATTCTCAGTTAAAATTAAGTTTAGAATCATACTGCAACAAATATGAAATTATGGTCATTAGCTTAAATGGTTTTAGGAAAGAATTGGGCAAGTTCATGGAGGATGATGTCTGGCAGTGGCTATGAACCATAAGTAACACTGTAAATGAATATCTGGGTATTTCTACCCAAGGCTTCTCTACCAGTCAAAAACTGGCTATGGTCCTCTATTACCTGATAGTATAACAGCTGAGTCGATTTATGTCTGGTTCAATTGTGATATAACACAACCTGGTAGAAAAATAATTTTCCTTTTGCGTGTTCTACAGCGCTCTTGAGGATGGTCTGTTTTCAGACTGTGAGGTGATCTTGTCTTATCTCTTGGAATTTTTTAGTTCCCATGTTACCAACCTCAGTCTTTACATCTTTCCTGAAATTCTCACAAATTGATCCACGGCTACCATTTTTGCAATCCTGTGAACGGCTCAGGTGTCAACCCTCCAATGTTCTTTTCCCATCCCATTCGTTTTTTTTCCAGCAACTAAAACAAATGACTAGCCACTATGGAAAATGAAAGGCTAGTCCTCTGTTCCCTTTCAAAGAATTTGGACAAAGAGGTCTGTGCTACCACAGGATCCTACTCACAGAGAGGAGAAAAAAGAGCCAGTGAACCACCCTACAGTCCCTACCAGAAGTCCTGACAGTTAGAACAATTAACCAGTGGAAACAACCTGCCTTCAGAAGCTGTGAATGCTCCAACACTGGAAGTTTTTAAGAAGAGAATAGACAGCCATTTGTCTGAAATGGTATAAGGTTTCCTGCCTGAGCAGGCGGTTGGACTAGATGACCTCCATGGTCCCTTCCAACTCTATTATTATTATTATTATTATTATTATTATTATTATTATTATTATTATTATTATTGTTGTTGTTGTTGTTGTTGTTGTTGTTGTTGTTGTTTTGTTGTTGTTATGGATCATCGCACAGTCAGCCAGATGTTCAGACTGGATTTGGCATTTTTGTCTACCTATCGAGTCCTTCCCAAGGACCTGGGATAGGCAGATGTGGATGTTTGATGGTATTACAGAC
>NW_015386821.1:166623-212429 GCF_001527695.2 Protobothrops mucrosquamatus
TTCCTAGTAAGGCCGCCTTTTGCAATTGACTAATGGCGAATTTGTCAATGCCAATGGTGTTCAAGTGGTGCTCCAGTTGTTTTGGGATTGCACCCAAGGCGCCTATTACTATTGGTACTACCCTTGCTTGCCTTTGCCACAGTCTTTCTATTTCTATTTGTAGGTCTTTGTATTTTGTTATCTTCTCCAGTTCTTTCTCATCTATTCTGCTGTGTCTCCAGGCACTGCCACGTCCACTATCCAGACTTTTTTGTCTTTCTTATTGACAGTTGTTAAGTCCAGGGTGTTGTTGTTGTTGTTGTTGTTGTTGTTATTACTATTACTATTACTATTGAACCTTCCACCTGACCCACCAGTCAGAAACTTCCAAGTTCTAACGTTTCGGCTCCTTAAATACATTTATATCTGTAGTATTCATAGATTCTAATGTCAGCTTGTGTCTGTGATTTTCCAAGTTCAGAACAAATGTGAGATCAGCAGAAACATTGCATGCAGAAGGACCTTATGTCCATGTGAAAGCATTTCTAGGGTTATCCACAGCTGGTGCAGGTTTTGGCTTTCTTTATGTATACATTTGGTTGAAAGAGACTTAACTTTTAAAATTCAGACTGATGATACTGAGATTTAACTACACCTTATCATAGCCTACCATATGCCACAGCTTTTTCCGATCTACCTTGAATCCTAGTGTACATCAGATGTGAGACCCAGATTTGAAGAAAAGTATTTATAATAGCAACAGCAGGATATATGCTACCAATCAGATCCACTCTATTCCACAATTTTACATGAGATACAGGAATAAAGAAACATAGCTGCTCTGACACATTTAATTTACCCCTAAAACCATAGAATGTTAAAACAGTTAGAAGGCCCTTCAAAGATATTTTAGTTTGAATACTTGCCTAGTAAAGGAATTAGTTATAGTAGTTTAGTACCTTGACAAAGGGCCATTCATTTCCTGTTTAAACATTTTCAGTAAAGGAGTATCTACTTCCTCTTGGGATAGTCTTTTCTTTTCCAGGACTAGACGTATTTAATATCTCCAATATTTATTCATCAGCTTTTCCTTCCATCTTGGTCTCTGGATCTTCATGTACTCCAGTCCATGCCCTTCCTGAAAAGCGGTGCTCCATATCGGATGCCATATTTCAGTTATCACATGACCAACACGGAAAGAAAACAAAACCTTATATGTGAGGTGAAAAGTGTCAGTTCAGTGCAGACACTTGAATTGTACAAGATGGTGGTATCACACATGGACTTCCTATTATTTGTTATAATAAGAATTGCTTATTGTAAACTGCTTTGTTATTGTAAATTATTCTTTACTGTTCCATCTAGACTAGGCTTGAATTTTACCAATTTTAAGACTGAATGATCACCACCAATTTTCTAATAAGAAATGGAAATGAAAATCAAAAAGGAGGACTTCAGTTATCTTTCAGGAGGGTGAGTTGCTGAACGGGACAACTCACCACAACCAACTCGCGGTGGCCAACTCACCACAGCCAATTCACCTCAACCAACTCACCACGGCCAATTCACCACAGCCAACTCTCTGTGCGACAACTTGCCATGGCCAACTCACCATGGGACAACTCATTGGGCTGCAGTTTAGCAATTTGATTTAATTATTTAAAATTAAAAAATATATTTTAATTTTTGCCATTCACATTTCATTCTATCCCTCCTTTTGGATCCTTTGTTTTAATGATTCCATTCCACCCTTTCTTTGATATTAGTGTAACTCTTGTCCCACAACGAGGTGACCCACGTCGAGTTGGCCATGGCAAGTTGTCCCATGGTGAATTGGCTGTCGTAAGTTGGTTGTGGCGAATTGTCATAGACCAGTGGTTCTCAACCTTTTTAATGCCGCGACCCCAACCGGTCGTAAGTCGAGGACTAAACCGGTCGTAAGTCGAGGACTACCCAACCGGTCATAAGTCGAGGACTTTCCCTGCCCGGGAGCGCCGCACATGCGTGGTTCCGTCCCCTGCGCCGGCTGAGGCGTAGCTGGCAAGCGGCAGAGACGGAGCAGGCTGACCACCAGCTGGCCCAGCCCAAGGGAGGTAAGGCACCCGCCGGAAAAGGGGGAAAAAATGGCGGACAAAAATATTGGCGGACAAAAAAAAAATGGCGGACAGCCTTGCTTGGTGACCCCCATGAAATGGTCAATCGACCCCAAATGGGGTCCTGACCCACAGGTTGAGAACCACTGTCATAGACCCTTCTCCAGCTGTTTCCCCTTCCTGGAATGGAGAACTAACCTACTATTTCAGGTGCAGTGGCATGTTCTATCTTACCATATCTGGGACTATTTTTCACTTTGCTTCTCCCCTCATGAATGTCAAAAAAACCCCCACCCTTTGAGTCTTGTTGGGTTAATAACATGCTACTAGCAAAACCTGTGATGCCAAAATGCCCTCCATCTAAATCTTCTCCTTCACACAGCAGGTCTTTCTATTTCTGGTTTTAAAAGAATGTTAATCGGATTACATAGGTTGGCTACATTAGTTGCCAAACCATTAGTTATCCCCTGATAACTTGATAATCTTACATATTCTTCCCATGGCCATCCCTATAATAGATTCATTTCTATTTTTCTTCTTGGTGAAAGGTTATTATCACCACAGGAAAACTCATCTGACTCTACTTTCAAGCAGTCACAATGGTAGAAGCAAGGGGTGAATTTTACTTGTATGGAGAATAAATAGCCATGCAGATGTGGAACCCTACCATGCCCACCAAAATTCCATATCCAGAGGTGGCCTGGAGCTGTTCAAAATGCTACATGAAGAAATTAGGAATGACTCAAAAGATCATGCATTTTCTTTACAAATTACCTAAGAGCCATATTCAGTCCATTTTTGATAGATGGAGAATTATGGAAATGGGGAAAAAAACTGTTGCAAGCATCAGTTTCCACAAAGGGAATACTAATAATTTCTGTAAGGACCTCCCAATGATTTACAGAAATTTATCTCAAATGAGCAAAAGGCACTTCTTTCCTGCTTGAAAACAGAACGTGAAATTTTTAATCAGCGAAAACAGGAGGAACATTTTCACATCTAATGCAACATAAAATCCAGAATCATTTACTGAATCTAGAAAACCTCAATTTTAAAAATTAATTAATTAAATTTGTACACTGCTTGACTCCCAACTTATCTAAGCAGTTTGCAATGTGAAACACAAACACAACAAAATAACAGTAAAAACAAAGCAGCAAAAAGATGGCAAAACTGGGCAAAAATAAACCAACCAAAAACATACACATGCTAATCTGAAGGGACTTCAACCAACCTAGGCAAAAGCCTGGGTGAAGAGTTAGGCCTTCAAGGCTCTGAAATGTCACTTGGGAACCACCTGGATCTCAGGTAGAACCCCATTCGAGAAGGCAGGTTCTCCAGCAGACAGATTGAGCTCTGGAATCCTAATAAATGGCATTGTTTAATCAAAGGAACCTGGAGTACACTAGCCATATTGGATTGAATTGGCTGGGCACCTAGAATGAGAGATAGATAGCTCATTGTGAGGGAACTCCTCATTGTGAAGGAACTGCTATGGGGGATTTTAAGCAGCCGTGCTCCCAAAGGAGTCCTGCTTGAGAAATGGTTGGAGAATCTGTCCTTTCTTTGAAGACTTCTAGACAACCTGTCCTTCCAATTTCCCTGCCCACTTCTTTGTTGGAAATCTCAAAAGACTATGCGCTAACAAAAATAGGATAAGATCCCCATCAGATTAGCCCCGTCACTCTACTGTGTTGCCTCACACAAAATGCACGTTTAGCCCACCAGCTGGAGAGACAAATTCCTTTACATTTACCCCAGTATGTGAGGGGAAAAATACCAGAACAAAGAAATGGTAAATCAATGCTGTCAATTCAGTCACCAGGAGTTCAGCTCAATATAAGGCCATATTTACTGTTTCAGTTAGCAGAAATGCTACCACTGAGTCAGTGTTTCTATTGTTATTGTACTTAATAATCGCTATTGGGACACTTTTTCTTCATGATGTTGACTTCTCCTTTATAAAGATAATCTAAACAAGTCCACAGCACACAACAACGCTGAAGCATTTTGAGGCAAGGAAGAGATAAATCTTAATGACTCATCACTTCCACAATAGATGGCTTGTATGATGATACGATGACATGTTTGGAAAATTTAATCTGTGTGCTCTTGCCTCTGTTTAAAGCAAAAGACTGAGAGTCTCTAATAAATGTCAACAGTTTTCAGTGTTGCAAATTCAACCACGTGCAATTATTCTTTCATCCAAAAAGCCACGATTCAGAAGGACTGTGCAGAGGTAAAAAAAAATAGAAGCATTCATATATTTCAAGAATCAGGACTCTCTGTTGAACCTAGGGTTGCCACTGAAAATTGAATGTGGAATCCCAAAGGTGCTTTTCTTAAAGGCAACTGGAGTTTCTTGTGTTTTTTTCCTTTGAAAGCGTTTCACTTCTCTTCCAAGAAGCTTGTTCAGTTCAATTCAGTTCAGAACTGAAGAAGCTTCTTGGATGAGAAGCGAAATGTTTTCAAAGAAAAAAAAACACCAAGAAAGTCCAATTGCCTTTTGAAAAAGCACTTTGGCACAATCAGAACCTGGATGATTGAAAATCTCCATAGATATATACTGTATGTAGAGCCATTTTTCATAGCTAGTGTGTGTAATAGTCAGTGTGTTGGCCTAGGGCAGGGGTAGCCAACCTTGGCTCTTTTATGACTCATGGGCTTCCACTCCCAGAATTCCTGAGCCAGCATGGCTCAGCTTGAAAACCTCTCCCTTTCCCCTCAGCATGGCTGGCTCAGGAATTCTGGGAGTTGAAGTCCACGAGTCATAAAAGAGCCACGGTTGCCTACCACTGGCCTAGGGCTAAGATATTGAGATTCACATCTACCTGTAACCACAGAAGTTCATCAGGTGACTTTAAGTCAGTTAGTTTTTCTCCCTACAGGTTTGTTGTTGTGGGGAAATAAATGGAGGAAGGAGGGCTGTGGATGCTAGTTTTTATTCCTGGGGGAGAATGGAATACAAATGAAATAAATAAATGCCGGTTCTTACTGTGATGGCTTTTTTTTTTCATCAGAATAGATCATGGGTCATCTAGATGCTTTGAAAAAAAAGTCATCTGATGAGATCCTTTCATTAGATGTAAAAACTAATATCTTGGAACCACTTCTATGAGGTTAGAAGTTTTTTAAAAAAAATATGTATGCCAGGAAGAAAAGATTCCTTGCAGGTGTATTCATTACTGTAATAATATGACCTTGGTGGTGGTTTGTTCTCTGAACTTGTTTAGTTTCCGAATGTTTCATCAACAGGCTATGTAATATCAGCAGAACTTTAGTTGAAGATTCAACCGAAGTTCCGCTGAAGATGTTACCTAGCCTGGTGACAAAATGTTTGGAAACTAAACAACAAATGTGGAGAATAAACCACCACCAACATCTATCACCTGGCCTACAAGTATTTTCCATCATTTCTAATAATATGACCACATTTAACTAAAAAAGTACTGGCAATTGGATGGGAGCCAGACTTTACAAACTGAAGCAACCCTGAAGAATTGTATCTGTGATACTGGAAGAATATGGAATAATCACTGTTTGTTTTTTTAGATCTTAATACTGATTAAGGATGGCATGTGGTTACTCTGCTGACTTGAGGAAGTATTACATGGTTGCTGACCACCCCTGTTCTCTCTTATTTTGGCTGAAAATCTTGGATGAGGGCCAGCATTTCTTCATTTGTAAAAATATTTTCCTTACCAGAAGGAACGATGTCTTCAAAATGTTACAGTTCAAGTATAATCTATCCGGGGTCTGGGGAGTGGGAGACACTGGAAAACCAACACAAGATGTCAATCAATTATAGAAATCACAGAGTGATGTACAGCAATATAGACATGGCCCTGCGGCCTTGCAGGTGGAATCCAAAGTAACACATAGATTGTAAGGTTAGTCCGTGAGAGGCCTCCCTTTGCCTTTGTCAATCAATTTTTAACAGGGTTAATTATTCCTGCCTCCTATACACACACACACATGCACACACAGAGACACAGCGTATGTATATGTGTGTGAGAGTGTGTATTCTAAATTTTAACTCAACATTTTAACTCTAACCTTGTACTGTGCCCAGAATCCCTCTTAGAAGTGTGAAATATAAACAAACAGTCAAACAGGCAATTGTTTATATGGCCTATTTTTCTTGACAAGTTTCTTGAAAAGGTGTGGGAAGATTCAGAATCTGGTTCAAATCCCACAGAGGTGTCTTCATTTTTTTCCCCTCCTTTTTTGGGGGCACTGTGCTTTCCACAGAGAAGGCCACTTCTACAGCTATCTACAGCTGCCACTTCCAAAGAGAAGTTGTCAGAGTTGCAATGACCCGCATTCACATACCTTATTCTCCTCTACTGGACAAAACTGCCTTACCCTCCTTATCCTTCCTAGTGTTGAAATGCTGTTTGCCCTGCAGCCTGGACAATTTTTGCATGTGAAATGAGATGCACCATCTTGTTACTAACCTCAGGCACCAAAACTATTTGAGTAGCATTGTGCGCAGAGGGAGAGAGAGGTAGGGAAGGAGAGAGAGAATAAGATGTTCTGCTCTGTAGTAAAGTTAGATTCCCCCCCCCCCAATTAACCAATAACAAAGGGAATAAGGGAATCTTAACTAAATCATCTGTCATTGCTGACTGGCAAGATAATGATTCTGTGTTAGTAAAGAGAGAGACATAAATGATGTGTTGTGAAATAATAATCTAAAATTGTTTAACAGGTAGGTAAAAATGGCACTAATGTCTAATGCAACAAACCTAATGTGACAGGAAAGTAAATGTTAGCACTGGTGTTTTTGTGAGCAGTTTAAAAAAGTTCTCTCTCCTCAACAACCACCCTCCCAGCAACTGGCAGGCTGCTTTGATCATATTACAGTTTCTGATTGTACCTGTTGCAACTATTACTGCTAAATGTCACTCATCCCATTGCTTAAAACTGGCCAATTCTTCACTAGTAATTTGTAGTGTCTCCTAGCATCATCCAATCAATGGTGTATCATTATAATGAGGACAAGCTACCTAACAAAGCTTAGGTGATATTAGATTTTTATTTATTTATTTATTTATTATTTATTTATTTATTTATTTATCTATTTATTTGGGTTTATTTATTTATTTATTTTTCATGTTTCTAGATCACCCATCTCCCTCAAGGAGGGGCTCAGTGCAGGGTACAATATAATCAACATACAATACAGCATATAAAGTTAATGTTAGAATATTAAAATTAATTTAAGATTAAAGATTTTAAAATTACGAAGTTATAAAATTTCAAAGAAATTTAAAAAACAATCCAAGATGGCCATTTATCGTTAGTTAATAAAAGTGGAGGGAGGGACTTCATGGTGCCTGCACAGAGCATCAACCCGTCTCCCCCACCGAAGTGGTACCTATTTATCTATTCACATAGAACAGTGATGGCGAACCTTTTAGAGACTGAGTGCCCAAACTGCAACCCAAAGCCCACTTATGTATCGTTGGGTGCCCGATGGGCATGGCCAATTGGGTGGGTATGGCCCATTGAGTGGGCATGGCTGCGGTGGTAATGGCAGACTAAAAAGTTCAAGCAATCAATTCCAACTTTGCAAGCAATCAATTCCAACTTTTTTTTCCCACGAGAAGTTGAAATTGACTGATTGAACCTTTTTTTTTTTTTTTGCACACGGTGGTGGAGGCCTAGAGCAAAAAGGTTTTATAAAACCCAGCTGAAGGCCTAGGACTGGGGCGACAGTTTGCGTGCCCACAGAGAGGGCTCTGAGTGCCGCCTCTGGCACCCGTGCCGTAGGTTCGCCACCACTGACATAGAACATGCTGTTAGGTGGACAGAAGCTGAGATGAGTTACAGGAGCTCACCCCAACATGAAGTGGTAGGACTCAAACTGCTGAACCATCTCCAGCATCATTAAGCCACTGAGCCACCACACCTATATCCAATAGCTGATCTTATCTGTATCCTAAATCTGGGTAGAGGTCGGTTGTATGTTTATAGTTGCTTTGTCACCTATGCTACTGGAGAAAAGAATTTGTGCTTCACTGAAAGGATGTGGCTGATTTTTAATTATTAAAGAACCCAGTGGAAAAAAATTGTTCTCCAAAATGTACACCTAAGAACAATAAAAAAGCAGAAAATAAAAACAAAAACAAAAACAAAGAGGCAACAGATTTAAAATTATCTACATTTCCAACACTTTTTAGAAAACAAATTAATGAATTAATAATTTTGGCAAGCAGCACTGGAGTAATGTACTAATATTTTCTAAACATATTTTATCTATGTGTGATATTCACAGTAAATTTAATACTTGTTTTATATTGATGTTCCCATTATTGCATACCAATTGACCTGTTTATATTTTGCATTCATTTAACCATAGTCTTTAACGTGCTCATTTTCTGAATTGTATTTCAATAACAATTTGTAAACAAGTCCCAAGAGATCTGAGTTATGTGTTATAATTACTTTTTTTTCCAAATTCTGACAAATGTCTTAAATACAGGTAGTCCTCAACTTACGACCATAATTGAGCCCCAAAATTCTTCCTTCCTTCCTTCCTTCCTTCCTTCCTTCCTTCCTTCCTTC
Organism: Protobothrops mucrosquamatus; assembly: GCF_001527695.2. Taxonomy (NCBI): domain Eukaryota; kingdom Metazoa; phylum Chordata; class Lepidosauria; order Squamata; family Viperidae; genus Protobothrops; species Protobothrops mucrosquamatus. Next base: position 175,266 of record NW_015386821.1, read on the forward strand.
CTTCCTTCCTTCCTTCCTTCCTTCCCTTCCATTTTTCAGTATTTGCCACTGAGCAATTCAACTTCAAGTTTACACTCTGTCTAGAGTGATAGAATCTAATATATAATTTTTTTTCAATTATTTGTGCAAGTAACTACATCCTACATCCTTCATTATTTGGGCAAGCAACTTCATCCTTGAAAGATTCTTCACTTTCAAAGCAGCTGCCCCCATCTGTTGCAAGTTGTTTTATCAGAATATTCAAGCTGAGTTATTCGTGTTTTTCATGTGATTTGATCACTAGGCTTTTTAGCTCTGCCATTTTTTTGATGTGAAATATATAACCTCTGATTTATATCCTCCATTTTTCAATTATTCACTAAGATTTTTATCTGCATCCATCCAGACATTCTAACCATCTATATAGTCTGAGAAATATATTTTTCAAGTGTTGATAAGCTCATTTTGGTTCTTCCCCCCCCCTTCAGATTCTGGACTGGATTCAGATGAGTTGGTTGTCTGTGAGATTGATGGTTGCCCTGCTCTTTCTTGAGTAAAGCTTTTGTTTTGTCTTTGTTCTTAATTTTGGACTTGTGCTAAATCAAATGCGAGACATCACTGGCCAATAAAAATAAAGAATCAAACAAGCAATATGGGAGTTAAGAGATAAAGAGATTTCTACTGAGCTCAGCAATGATCCAAGTCATAAACTTAATACTTTTCATTCCAGCTGGAAACATTCTTTTCAATGCTCACTTTGACATCTCACTATCATTTCTGTACAATCTCTAAAGTGCTCCTTTCAGTCCTTCCTCACTTCAGCTTCATCCTAAATCAGTGATGGCGAACCTTTTAGAGACCGAGTGCCCAAAAACTGGACCCGCCCCTGCTCCACACCCCACCCCGCCCCCACCCCACCTGCCCGCAGGGCCACTCACCACCTCCAGGGCCTGCCACACATTGCCCAGGCAGCCCAACAGCACCATTGCGGCCATGCCCTCTGCCCGCGCCCTGCAGCATCAACTGTGCGCGATGGAGTGTGAGGGCAGAGTCTTGTCTATGTTGCCTGGCTGCCATATCCCTGGCTGCGCTGCTCCGCGCAGGCCACACTCGGGGTCGATTCTCTTCCTTGGGGGCTGCTGGTGAGGAGGGGGTCATGGGAGAAGGCAAGGCTGGGGCAACAGCATGTGTGCCCACAGAGAGGGCTCCAAGTGCCACCTCTGGCACGTGTGCCATAGGTTCGCCACCACTGTCCTAAATCATTTAAACATGTTCATTTTTAATTATTTTCGGTTTGCTGGAGGCTCCTTGTTTAGCCCTCTTTCCGCAGTCTCAAAATACATTTTTATTTCTACCAAAATTGCTCAGCATTTTCAATAACTTCTTTAATTGTTTCTCACTCTGACTACGTTCTTTGCATGTAGATATTTCCTATGTTTCTCTCTTTTTCTCAACATGCACACAATATAGTATCTTCCATTCTTCCACATCTTTGTTTTTTGTAGCAATCATTTTTATTCATTTTCCTTATCTATGGCATCTTTCGTTTTATCACTCTATCAAGCATTCTTTTACATATATACCATTAACATAATTTCTCACATTCTTGGGGTATGCTGCAACACAGTTTTTTTCCATTCTCTTCCATGCAGCTTCCACAATTTTTTACATCCATTTATATTTATACCAATGAAGGAGAATATTTGTAGCTCAGGGCTGAAATGAGGGGTCCTTGGTCCCCTCATTTATATTTATTCTGTTTGCAAATTTTCTTTTAATACTTTTTTCATATGAATTCATACTTATTCTTGTAATGTTTCCTACTTTCACTCTATTTCAGTGGGTTCTCAACCTGTGGGTCACAGACCCCTGGGGCACAGCGATGTCATCACACTGGGGGTCCGCAAAGGCTTTAAGAAATGTCACGATTTAAATCTTGAGTTAAGTCTTGGGCAGAGGTAAGCAACCTTGGCTCTTTTATGACTCGTGGACCTCAACTCCCAGAATTCCTGAGCCAGCATGGTCCATGAGTCATAAAAGAGCCAAGGTTGCCTACCCCTGGTCTTGGGGGTCATGAGTTTCTTTAATTACTAGCCATTTTGACAAACAGAAGAAAAGACCTGCCTCACGGACTAAAAGAGGACTGAAGGGGGAGGGGAAGGTAAAACAGATCCCCATGACTTCAAAACAGCCAGATAGTAATAGTAGTAGTAGTAGTAGTAGTAGTAGTAGTAGTAGTAATAATAATAATAATAATAATAATAATAATAATAATAATACCACTAATAATAATAACAACAATAACAATAAAGTTGGAAGGGACCTTGGAGGTCATCTAGTCCAACCCCCTGCTCAGGCAGGAAACCCTATACCATTTCAGACAAATGGCTGTCCAGTCTCTTCTTAAAAACCTCCAGTGTTGGAGCATTCACCGCTTCTGGAGGCAGCTTGTTCCACTGGTTAATTGTTCTAACTGTCAGGAAGTTTCTCCTTAGTTCTAGGTTGCTTCTCTCCTTGATTAGTTTCCATCCGTTGCTTCTTGTCCTGCCTTCAGGCACCTTGGAAAATAGCTTGACTCCCTCTTCTTTGTGGCAGCCCCTGAGATATTGGAACACTGCTATCATGTCCCCCCCTCGTCCTTCTCTTCGTTAAACTAGACATACCCAATTCCACCAACCGTTCCTTATATGTTTTAGCCTCCAGTCCCCTGATCATCTTTGTTGCTCTTCTCTGAACTTTTTCTAGAGTCTCAGCATCTTTTTTACATCATGGTTTTGCTTTTTGCTTTTTAAAACAAGGGCTCCAGATAGTACCCATATGGAATAAACCCAGGAAGGGGATGAGTAAAAAAAAATTAAAGAGGAGGGGAGGAACACGGCTAGGTTTCTCGGGGCAGTGAGGAAGTTTTTGAAGAAATGCTTCAGTGCAACCAGGATTGTGAGTAAAGGGTAAGCAATGATTTTGTATGAATTTCCCGGGTATGGAAAGGGTTTCTGGAACAGCTCCTAGCACAGAGCATTGTAAATTATTAACGTGCCTTATGTCGCTCTATATTATGGAAATCAACTTAGCTCGGCTTGCTTTTTTCATTAAAATAGTAAATAGTTTTTTTTTTAAAGGAATAGAAAAGGAGAAACAAGGAAGATCAGAAAAGGAAGGGAAGGGGAGAGAAGAGAGAGAACTTTATTTCCCCCTTTAAGACAGATAAAAAGTTTTGGGAGGCATGTTAGCGGCCTAATGTTCCACCATTTCACTGGTAGTGATTTAAAAAATCCAAAGTCCTGTGTAGAGTGATGAATTATGCATGTTTCATTTATTAGCTTGGGTGACCCTGCGAACAGCTAAGCTTGACAAAAAAAAAAAAACGAAGACCAATTTTTTTTTGTTCTTATTCTTTTTTTTCCCCTCTGGGTACAAATATGAGTTGGATTGTACGTGTGCTCATAAGTTTGCCCCCACCTTATGCTAAGGTCAGTTTCATCTCATCTCATTTTTGCAGGAACTGTGCTGCTGGGAAAGGTTTCACCGAAACATTACGAAATTCCAGATAAATTTAGAGCCTGTGTCTTTGGTAGGATCAGCACACACTAAGATCTCTGGTTTTATTCTGTAACATTGATCCCTTTACAAATAGACATGCTTACCCTTTACTCACAATCCTGGTTGCACTGGTGCTCGACTTGCAACCATTTGTTATTCGATGGCATCGAAAAAAGCGACTCGTGACCATTTTTCACGCTTACGACCATTGCAGCACGCCGACAAGACACATAATCAAAATTCCGACACTTGACAACTGACTCATATATATGATGGTTGCAGTGTCCTGGGGTTTCAAGTGATCCCCTTTTGTGGCCTTCTGACAAGCAAAGTCAATGGGGAAGCCAGATGCACTTAACAAAGGTGTTACTAACATAACAACTGCAGTGATTCACTTCATAACTGGAGCAAGAAAGGGTCGTACAATGGAGTAAAACTCATTCAACAACTCTCTTGCTTAGCATAAGTCGAGGACCACCGTACACATATGGGCAGGTCAATTTATAGAGTTTAGATTTCTCAGTCTTGGCCAGGTCCCGATATGTAGTGACTTATTCTATTAATGCTAATTACTGAAACAATATAATTGCAGAACTGCAGAGATAACATGCCCCGGAAATAGTATGATTGCATTTATCTCATGATTGCATTTATCCCATATTAGATCACCAAGCCCAGATTCTAGCAGTTGAAACACATTCCAGTAAGTAGCAGCCCTCAGTGCCTACAAAAAAAGCCTCTAGGTTTTTAAATTTAAAATATTCAAGACATTTCATCTGTTAGACAGCCACAGCTATAGGCTGCTGAAACATTAGCTCATTTCTTTGCCCTACTCAACCCTATCTTAGTTATTCACTCCTACCTGTATTTCTCAAGTTTTAAACTGTAAATGCTAAGGGCAGGATGCCTTTTACTCTGAAATTCCTCCAAAAGACCAGTGACACCATATGAAAGCCTAAATAACATTTATTGTTGTTGTTTTGCCTTATGCCACAAACCTACTTGGTGATTCCAAGAAACAACATTGTTTGGACACATACAAGTGGAAATAAAGATATACTGTATTAGGAGTTATGTAGAGTGGCATGGCACAGGGCCAGATTATAGCCATCTTGGCCCCATTAAATCAGCCCATCTCATTTGACCGGGCAGGGAAGAAATGCAGTTAAAGGGTTTTGACTGGCAGCAGGGAGAAGGGGGTTCAGAAAGAGATATCAGGAACAAAGAATCAGGGCCATTCATGAGACTGCAGCATAGAAATTTTATTCAATATACACAAGAATCTAATGCAGAATTCTTCAACCGACCATGGGAGCTGAAGTCCACAAGTCTTAAAGTTGCCAAGTTTGGAGACCCCATGATCTAGTCAAATGAAGTTCAGCACTAAATTGGAACCAGATAAGGCTCAAGGGAATTCAGGAAGGGTTGGATTTAGAGCGGTTGTGGGAATGCAAGGACTTTAAACTGATGACATGTTTAACTCCGCCTCCCAGTTCTTCCTTTCTTCTCCTACCATTGCCCCCCTCCTTTGGAACATTCTCCCCCCAGAAGTGAGATGGGCCCCCAATCTCCTGGCCTTTTGGAAATGCCTGAAGACGTGGCTCTTCTGACTCACTTGGGGCCCATGGAGGAGCACATAGCCTTGGGGCTGGTTAGCACTCTGAAGGCTCTCCTCATACCATTTAATTCTGAATCTTTGCCTCTTATATAATTTTAGATATGGTTTTTATGTTTTTTATATTTTATTTGTACACTTCCCAGAGTCTCTCTGTGAGGGAGATGGCTATTTCTAATTTTGAATCAGGTAGTCCTTGACTTATGACTGCATTGAGCCCAAAATTTCTGTTGCTAAGCGACACAGTTGTTAAGTGAGTTTTGCCCCATTTTATGACCTTTCTTGCCACCATTGTTAAATGAATAACTGCAGGTGTTAAGTTAGTATGACGTAAATATGACATCCCCATTGATTGCTTTTAGAAGGTCGCAAAAGGGGATCACATGACCCTGGAACACTGAAACTGTCATAAATACACGCCAGTTCAAATTTTGACCATGTGATCACAGGGATGCTGCAACAGTTGTAATTGTGAAAAATGGTCATAAGTCACTTTTTTTTCAGGGCTATTGTAACCCCAAATGGTCATTAAATGAAAAATTGTAGGTCAAGAACTACTTGTATATGAATAATTAAATCAGAGAAAGGTATGAATGTGGCTCCAACTGAAGCTATTGTCCACCAACGTTTGTGTTTTCTTGGCTCTCCTGAATATCTCCAGTGCTTCAAGGAAGACCACTTGACCACTAGTCCAAAATAGCCTTTAATATACCAGGAATCTGCTGTATGAGGAAAAGGGTTTAGCACATCTATTTTAGCTACACTTACCCACAACTTACTCAGCCAGCCCAGCACTAAGTTCCTTGATTATTTGAAAACTTCAGTGCATGGTTTTTCTTCCATTTGTCTAATTCCTGATATTATATGCTACTTGGATACATTCTGAGTGATCGCTCTTCTATAAACCAGATTAACTGCAGGTTTAAAGTTCATTCGAACTTGATATACTGTGTCTAATATTATTCTCTTTGTGTATTTAAATTTGAGAAAATAGGTTACCGTGAGTAAAGTGGCGAGCCCAGTTTCTCAAAGTTAGCTGCAGGTTCTTGAAATGACAATAAATAATGCATATCGGTATGACAGTTAATTTAAAAGGCATCGGCAGGCTTGAGAAGAAAAGAGAAAGAATCATGCAATAGCTATCAGGGTCAAAATAGGGCTCTTATTAATTTAACTCTCCATGTAATAGTAAACTGAGTGAGAATCTTTATACTTTTGCCATTTGTTCTTTTTTCCATTGATACAATTGTGTGAATGGGTAAAGCTGCTGGTGGTTAAAGTTAAACCCTTTAACTTTAAACCCTTTAAACCCTAACCACTTAGAAGAGATAGACTACTATAATGCTAACCAGATTGGCAGGAGATAGTATAATCTTTGCCTGACACAATGATTGAGAAAAGAAGAAATAGGGGTGACATGTATTCCAGTATTCCAGTATTTGAGAGGCTGTCACAAAGAAGAGGGGGTCAAATTATTCTCCAAAGCATCAGAGGGCAGGACAAGAAACAATGGTTGGAAACTGATCAAAGAGAGAAGCAACCTGGAATTAAGGAGTAAGTCCCTAACAGTGAGGACAATTAACCAGTGGAACAGCTTGCCTTCAGAAATTGTGGGTGCTCCATCACTGGAGGTTTTTAAGAAGAGACTGGACAGTCACTTGTCTGAGATGGTATAGGTTCTCTGCTTGAGTGGGGGGCTGGACTAGAAGACCTCCAAGGTCCCTTCCAGCTCTATTCTATTCTAAATTGTAGATATTCTCAGTTTAATTATAAGGGAAAGGAGAATTACTCAATTGAATAACTGTTTTATCATTACTTTTCCTATAGCATCAGAGCCTAGCCCTAAAATTTCAAAGATTTAAGTTAAACCCCAAGCATAAATTTTAGCAAATGTTATAATCCAGTGATGTATTTATTCCTTGTGCAATTAATCCACTTCCAAGGACAGAAAAATCACATGCCTCAATGCTCCAGTACTGTGAGATATTGATAGAAGTTTGCTTTTATCGTTTTGCGTTTTTTTTCTGTCCTTCCCCTGATAGCACAAGCTGATGGATCACAACTTATTCCACATACTAGGTTTACCCACAGACGAGGGCATTCTGGGTAGTAAGTGGTGAAATTACCAGACAGCTATTTCAAAGCAGAGCTGTATACCAAGATGACTTCTGGGACAGGTTTGATTCCTTCAGTCTTCAGCCTAAAGCCTCAGCCCTGCCATTACAGAGTTAATTCCAGAATGGCCCCAATCCAATAATTAGGCCAGGCTGAAACCCCAGTCATTTAGTCATTTCTGAGTTACCACATTGTTATGAAACATAGATCCCATTCAGTTGAGTTACATTGATGATGTCAGGATCAAACAGGGTGGTTGAGAAAAGAGGAAATGAATCACCAGCCCCTCTATTATTGGATTATTTTTAAAAGAATAAAATCTAAAATTGGATAAAATTTAAAAAGGAAGAAAATCAACTTGTTTGAGCTGTGATGCTGGAGAAGGCTCCTGCGTATTCCTTGGAAAATTAACCAAGAAGCAAATATTGGAGCACATAACATCAAACATGTCACTGGAAGGAAAAATCACAAAACTGTGGCTCACTTACTTTGGCCAGGTCATGCAGGGGGAATTCACTAGAGCACACATGACATATTGCGATGTATCGCAACTTTTTTTGCATTGCCGGAGCTGGAGTGGGCGCAGCTTCTGCATGATGCAACCAGCTCACGGGCTGGCAGTTTGACACCCCTGCACTAGAGAAAGCAATTGTTTGGAAGAGATAACAGTAAAAAGAAACCAGGTCATCAAAGAACATGATGGCTGGATACCATCAAAGCTGACACCAGCCAGAGCATAGAAAACCTCAAAGAATTAGTGCAAGATTGGAAGATGTGGAGAGACATAGAATGGCCAAGAATTAGACACAACTGAACAGATGACATCATCGTCATCATGAAATGGATAAGAGAAGCTTGATTTTTTTTTGTAATAAACATCTGCATCTAAATATGTGCAAGTGTTTATGTGGACTTCTTTAAAAATGCAAATTGCAGAAATTGGGAATACAGACACACAACAGATTGTCAACATATGCCACCCCATTCCTGTTCAGAGCTTTCCAGTTTTCACTCAAGTTTCTCTTTGGCTAATGATGAGAATGTAGTGGACAGCCTAGCAGACAGCAGCTACAAGACAGGATTCAGATGAATAAAATAACAACAAGAGGGGGGGATACAACTGACCCAGTTTAGAGCCTCTGGCAACTTTTAAATAAGAATGAACGTTTCAGGATATCTGAGCTTAGACAACATGTATAGTTTAGTAATATCTTAAGAGAATTAAGTTCTAGAAACTTTGGCAATGGACCTATGCCTGCTGATCTCTCTCGCTATATAAATGCATTGTTAATGAATTTCAGCAGCATTAAAAATATCTAGGCAGTGAGCTATGGGTGTGAGACACTTACCTCCCACTTGGAAAGTTGAAAGTTCAGTGCTAGCCAGCGACAGATGTTTATCAAGGCACAAAGGGAAAATGTCTGCTGTGAACTCTGCATAGGTGTCAGGAAGGGCATCTGGCCAGCAAATGATCAGCTCCATTTATTTGTCCCAACTCCACCCCAACTAAAGGGATTAAAGAAAATTAGAAAAAGAAAAAAGAAAAAAATATCCAGATGGGACATAATAAGATCAGTTACTTGGCAGGTAAAATAGCAGAGAATCCAAACAATCAGAACAAATCAACTATACAATAAGATAAGCACTAACAAGGAAGACGTGATAGATAAGTTTTTCTACCACCCACCAACTCAGTAGCTGATTCCTGTTTGGATCCCCTTTCTGTCTCTTTCTACCTCTTTTTCCTTCCTGATGTCTCACATGTTCAATATCAAATCAACAAAGCATTCAAAGGAAATATCTTTTCAGCTGTCACAGCGTTAAACAAGCACTTTTTTCCCCTGAAAGCATCAGAAATGTGACCGAGAGTTCGCATTTCCAAAAGTAGTAACTGCCTTTTCAGCTGAAAGAGAATTGCCTTCTGTCAGTAATAATGTCACCTCAAATATCTTTTGCAAAGCAACCCGTTTGCTGTGACATTTATAATTTATTCATCCCGTGATGCTTGTACCATCTCCAGCTTCTTCAGTTCCATCTTTGATACGCCATTAGCTTTAAAATGTATACAATAAGGCAACCGGCTGCCAGTTGGGAGATTTAAAAGTTTAACAGAGATGCTCTTGCAAGATTAAAACAAGCAAAAGAACTTTTGATATGACAAAATCTATATATGGAGGCCATGTCCATTGGCATTTTGATCCTTAAATAATAACAGTAACTTTCCTCTTCATTTCCCCCGCTTTTAGTATAAATCTGTATATCACATTTTTTTGAAAAGGAACACTTTTACCAGTAAGAACAAATCAGCTGGTTACATTAGCCCAACAGTGCACGATCATCCAGGAAGTTATCGATATCAATTTAATTGTTTTATGACAAATTGGCTATTGCAAAAAGTTCTCATCTGATATGATTAAAAAAAGTAAAGTTTTACATGGGTCTCTCTGTATGTGTGTACATATCATTGTTGTTGCCCCAGTGAAAGTGAAGCGCTGATAGTAGAAGGATTGGACTGACAATAAAAGGCAGTATTATTAGGAAGAATCCACTGAGTCCACTGAGTCCCTTTCTTTTAGGCAGCTAAATTTTCTTCCATGATGATGATGATGATTTGATTCCATTTGCTGTTCTCCATTGGGTGCAAAATACCTTTGACTGCTCATACATTCAGGCACATCATCTGCAATTAGGGATTTTAACCCATAAACCACCAGAGTCTTTTCTGTAGCAAACCCACCACAAAGTTTAATGTACACATTGGATGGTAGATGGATATGATGCAAAAAGAAAAGAGTATAAAATATGACAACATTATATTAAAAAAAATCCCATTATAAAAGTATAACAAATACACAAGTCATTGTCTTTTTACAAATCCCCGAAAGAGTTGCCCATTTTATGCAACCCTAAGGCACCTGTTTGCTATGTGAACATAGGACATCCTGGCTGATAGCTGGATCTTTTTTTGAAGGGCTCAGAAATATGACCAATCTTTTTCCTTTCTCCAAAGGTGGCATACCTGAAAAGGTAGCTCCATTCCTCATTTGATGTTTGCAGAGTTTCAAAGATGGTTAATGAAAATTCAGTTAATGATGTCTGAAATCTACTTTAATTCCAACTGTCTCATTTGGCCATTCCCATAGCCTTATTTCAAATTCCACACTTCCCCTACCATGTAAACCATTGCTATGTAACTGAGGCCTCCAAATATCTGAATAACCTACTGCTCCCCAAAACTTTGGCTGTGCTCTCCAAATCTTCAGAGATTTATTATGAAATTCTTGTGGTTAGATGGAGAAAATTATTACGTGCATGGCTGGAGAGAAATCCCATTTGGATTTAAATCTAAATTAGACCAAATTAGCTTTTGCCCTGGGCCATGCCTTGGACAACATTCCAAGAACGTGGCATAGACATAGAAAAAGTTGTACCTTCTTGATAGCTGTAGCATGTTTGGCACAATACCTTCAATAAATCACCTGTTTTGTGTGTCTGTGTTTAATGTGCTATATTGAAAAATCATTTGTTTTTATCACAAATTCTCCTTCTGAGGATACTTATTCCTAGCTTATAGTCTTACTAGATCAAGTTTTATACTTTGATTAGTGATCCATTATAGAATTCACAACATTTCTTTGGCTTTTCTTCTGGCTGGGAGATTTTCAATGGTATATAGCAACTTTGTGGATTAGAAGCCAAGACTAAAGACAACGGGGTGTGTATTATGTTTTTGTATATAATGCTCTGGGACCTTGTGTGAAGGGCGCCATATAAGTATATGGATTGGCTGAGTAATTCTGTTTGACTTCATCTGGCTGTTAATCCTGCATGCCTGTAGTGATAAACCCAGAAAATCCCTGATAATCCTATATAGTATTCAGAGAAGGCTGGCAACAGCTATAAATACATATCAAACTGTCAAATACCATTATCATTTAGACAACTCTGCAGCCCTTCAATATTACATTAGAATATCCAGGCTTGACTTAACAGACTCATTCCCCTCCCTTTTTATTTTTTCTTTCTCCTCTCTTAATAATAGGGAAATGCAAACTGCTTAGGTTGTGAACATAATAATGTATGTTTACAGTACGCCCAGCCGTGCTGCTACAGAATCTTGTTTATTCCAGCTCAGCTTCCATATGACTTACAGGCAGAGAGCAGTTGAAATTTTGCAGATAAGCAAATAATTCTTGGCATTTTTCAAAACTAAAGGATTCCACTGCCAAAAGGCTTCTGTTTACCACGCAAAACAAATGTTGTTCCAACTGCATTTTTTTAAAAAAGAAGAAAAAGAAAATAAAAGGACATCTTAAATATAACCTTTCAGAAGAATGCTGGTGCGGTTTTAAAAGTTTAATTAGATGTATAACAAACATGGCAAAAAGGATCCCCTTCCCCCAGTTGCTTTACAATTTGAGCTTGGATAATAAATAATAGTTTAGGCCCTGCTGTGTTCTGCAGCAACACTGCATTGCACAAAATTATAATTACCGCTAAATGGGAAATCCTTAGAAGACGATGTAAAACCCAGCTCCCTTTGTGTCCTACTAATGCCACCATCTTGATAGTGGGTGGGTGGGAGTGTCTTGCAATATGTACCGTAAATGTTCTTGGTTCTTTATTTTTCTTAATTAATCGACTATGTAATTTTCAAATAATTCCACAAGGCCAGTGGAATTTTATCAATATTAGATTGGTATGAGAAACTTTGTAAAAACCACCCTTCACATTAGAAGGATTAGATTCATCTGGGGTACTAATTGAGAGGTCAGCTTTGGTTTAACATATTTGCATCTGACAAACTACAGCTTTATGACATTAGCACACAGAACTTCCTTGTTTCTCTACAACCCGAAAATACATGCATGAATGACTTGCCAGGTGCCTGGGGACAATCCACTTATATATTTATCAGATACCATTTGTAGACTTTCAGTGTTTGACATAAGATAACAAAGCCCATGCTTCCCACGGATACATTAAAACTTGAGAGAAGTAAGGCAGCTCAGTTCACACACAGCAAGCAATAGAGGGTCCTTCACTCCTTAAATATCAAAGATGGTTGTTACCGAGAACTAGAAGTGAATAGATATTTTCTTTAAAAATATAAATTTGCAGGCAGATAAAGTATAAGGGAAGGACTGCTCATAAAGTTTTCCCTTGGGATTGAGTTAAAAACCTGGTAATCAAGGGACCTAACATTACATATTTTATGTTATATGTTATGAATATATCACAAATATGATATAAGTTATGAATATAGAGGGCCTGTAATACAACCATAGTTAGCCTTTTCATGAATTTACTGGGAAACTTACTTTGCTGGAATGTGTGTACTATTGATAAGGAAAGATTCTGAGTGTGTGTATGAATGATTTATTGTTGGTGATACCAAGTAGAACATTAGTGGGCATACGGAATGTAGTGGATTGTACTTTTCATGGAGTCATGGAACAGAAAGTAAGAATGTAAAGTTCCTGATGTAACTTGATATACACATGAATTCTGACTAAACAAGTTGGGTATAAAGAGAAGACTGGAATGAACTCAGACCCCAAAGTTTGAGATGACTCTTGTTGGAGCAGGGGATGCCCTGAGTCTGCCTGATCACCTGTGTTGAGAGTGTATGTGAGTATTGTGTGAATGTGTAGGCTAGTTGGGCAACAATATTTACAGCAACCTAAGTAGCCTTGTTGGGCATAGTAACCTGAATAGTCTCGTTAGGCATAGCTTATTGTAGAAAGCTAACTATGAAATTAGACAGACATATGTACAAATATAAAGGAACTAATTAAGACTTAGTTGCACACTTGCTTTGCTTTTTGTACGAATAATACAAGAATAAAAAACTATTGGAAAACTCTGTTTTGAGTGGCTTGAACTCAATTTTATGATACTACAGAGCCCTCTGAGAGTTTTTATTATTTATTTATTTGAATCCCGCCTTTATTATTTTTGCAAATAACTCAAGATGGCAAACATATCACACATATCTTCCTACTACTAGATCTCATCACTGGAGATCTTTAAGAAGAGGCTGGACTGTCACTTGTCTGAGATGGTATAGGTTCGCCTGCTTGAGTAGGGGGCTGGACTAGAAGACCTCCAAGATTCTATTCTATTCTATTCTATTCTATTCTATTCTATTCTATTCCATTCCATTCCATTCCACTCCACTCCACTCCACTCCACTCCACTCCACTCCACCCTACCCTACCCTACCCTACCCTACCCTACCCTACTCTACTCTACTCTACTCTACTCTACTCTACTCTACTCTACTCTACTCTACTCTATTCTATTCTATTCTATTCTATTCTATTCTATTCTATTACGGTTTTTTCCTCACAGCAACCCTGTGAGGTGGGTTAGGCTGAGAGAGAGTGATTGCCCCCAAATTACCCAAGTTGGCTTTCATGGCTAAGGTGGGACCTGAACTCCCACTTTCTAGACTGATGCCTTAACCAACAGGCAGGACATTCACACATACAGTTTGATCCCTTATATCAGTGATGGCGAATCTTTTAGAGACCGAGTGCCCAAACTGCAACCCAAAACCAACTTATGTATCGTCGGGTGCCGGGTGGGCATGGCCCATTGGGTGGAAGTGGCCCATTGGGTGGGTGTGGCCCATTGGGTGGGCATGGCTGTGGTGGTAACTGCAGACTGGGTGGGACTAAAAAGTTTAATCAATCAATTACAACTTTGCGAGATCTTGAAATTGATTGATTGATTGAACCTTTTTTTTTGCACATGGCGGCGGAAGCCTAAAGCAAAAAGGTTTTATAAAACCCAGCTGAAGGCCTAGGACTGGGGTGATGGCACGCATGCCCACAGAGAGGGCTCTGAGTGCCGCCTCTGGCACCTGTGCCATAGGTTCACCACCACGGCCTTATATAATAAATAAGTGTAAGAACACCACCCTCAACTGAGAAATATTTGGGTTTTATCAAAACCATATGACATCTGGTTATTAAGCATTGCTTCTATTTTTTGTTTCCATTTGGTTGTTTTCATTTCAGGCCACATCATGAAGGTTTGCCAATGTCTGTCCATATGATTACTTCTATGTGGTGCTTAAGGAACACCTGCATACTCAGTCTATGGCAACTCAGAGTAGCAAAGAGGCAGTCCCAAGAAAAGGAGGAAGAGGTAAAGAAGAACGCATTATTTTGACACCTAGAACAGAACTTGTGTATTTTATTTTGAAAACAAACCAACCATACCCCAATAGCATTAGATTCAGTGAATAGATCATAATGGGCTTTATGTACTTGGTCCATCCTTTTCCGTTTCTGCCTTCTGACACAATTCTCCTCGTTAATCTGAGGAGGAATAATCTGAAAGTTTAGGGTTTCTAGGACATATTTCCACTTCTTCCCTTTTATGACCCTGCAATACCTTAATACGAGGTAGAGTCAGGGCGACTGGATGGAGCTGAGCATTTACTTGCTGGATCCCCTTCCTGACACCATGTGGAGTTTACAGCAGATGTATTCTGCTGCTACCTTGGCTTGAACTTTCAACCTTCCAAGTGGGAGGAGAGCATCTTCACCACTAGGCCACCACACCACTTAACATCTTTCTACTTCTAAAAATAAAAAAAATTAAAACTTGGCTCCTACCTACTCTTGAGTGAAGAACTTAATTCTTCAACATTCCATATTCATTTGAGAGACTCTCAAAATATTGTTGATATTAAACAAAAGGAAGAAAGAAAAGAAAACAAATACTGTATGCCATTTGCATCCATATCATATACAAACTGTCTCGAACCACCATAAAAAAACCCCAAACATATAAAATGCAGTATTAAAAGATAAAAATCTGTAAAACCCAATTGGTACTAAGACATACAAATTAACAAACTAATGAGGTGATTATTATTAATATTACATAAACTAAGGAGACGGTAAAAAGGGAGACATATATTAATTTAAGTGAAATTTAAGTGAAGATAGATTTTTGAGAAGGAAAAAAGAAAGAAAGGGAGGGGGAAAGGAGTAAAGGAAATGAGAGTGAAAAAGAGGGAGGAGAGACAGAGAGAGAGAGAGAGAGAGAGAGAGAGAGAGAGAGAGACAGAGAGAGAGACAGAGAGAGAGAGAGAGAGAGAGAGACAGAGACAGAGACAGAGACAGAGACAGAGACAGAGACAGAGACAGAGACAGACAGACAGACAGACAGACAGACAGAGAGAGAGAATAGAATAGAATTGTAAAAGAAACTGCAATTTGTAATGTTTCCTTATTGCCAAGGACATTCAGATATAACAAGCAAAGTGTAATTAAGAATCAGAGATAAAGATACTTAACAGCCTGGCTACAAGAAAGCACAGTAGCAAAACATCAGAGTTGTTTTTTTTTAATCCTCCTCCTTCAACTAGAACTTAACATGATAAGATATTTTTCAGGCTTCACATTATTATGAAATGGTTTATGAATACTGTTTGATCATTTCACAACAAAGACATTAAGAAGCCTGATGAATATTGAAGATCTTTTATCTTGAGCAACATTTCTCAAAATGTTGAATATCTTCCCATGGTGTTGAACTTCTATGGAGTAATCTGGGGGACGAGTGGGAAATGAGACTCATTTTTAAACCCTGAATTCAATCACTTCTCTAAAATGTCATTATGACAAATTTAAGGAACCACACAGTGAATGGCCAAGGTTTATCGGTTGTTTGAAAAGGAGAAGCTGATATGTGATGATTTCCCTCAGCTGCTATTCTTGAGACAAAGTCAATTCATCCCACGTTGGAGCTTCCATGATAAGAACTGGTTGGTCAGGGGGTTTTTTCCCCCCAAAATTTCAATCAAACAAAAATTGGCCAAATGAGAATGACTTTCCAGGGATGTTACATTGTACTGAAGAATCTTAGCCATCTTTAATAAATCAATTATAGATATGTCTACTGACAGGCCATAATCTTCCAATGGATGTATTCTGTTCTCAGTCTTATCCAATATTGTTTTTTGGAATTAATACCCTCTTTAATAGTATTTGTATTCTCTCTTTTAAGATGTGTGAACTTCAACTACCAGAATTCCCCAACCAACCTTCCCATAAAAACTGACAAATTCTGGGAGTTGAAGTTACCACATGTTAAAGTTGCCAAGTTTGAGAAACACTGATCTATGGATGATCACGACTAACTGGGGGAAATTCAGCTTGGATTTAAAATTCATTGGAAATATTTGCAGAAGGAATTAATAGTAGATGGCTGAGGGCAGTGATTTTTTTTTTAAAAAAAACTATTTCCAGTAGACATTAACAGTACCTGAATCAACCCATGAGATCAGATTGGAGGTGTCGCCAGCATTGTTCTCATACCATTTCCAATAAGATTTCACCTTGTATTTATTTTGATATGTTAGATGAGAAGTAAAAAGAGTCCCCATACTGGATCTGAAACATCCTTATTTACTTTGGAGCTAAATACCTGCCAGGGGTGAAAGAGGACCACTTGTGAAGAATTAAAAACTTAGTACGTTTGTGGCTGCATAGGGATTCTAGGCTGACCTCTCTTTTGACCTTGTCCCTAGGCTCTGCCAGTCTTTCTCTTACAATACCCCACACCAGTATGGGAAATATTTTCCAATCAAAAAAGGCACTGGGTGGATCAATAACTCCATATAGGATAGTTTCCCATGTATCTGTGCATCTATGTATGTAATATATATGTGTTCCATTATTATTAAATATTAGCATGCAAATAAATCAATGCAGTGTAGGATTATCTTATTTCTATTGAAATAATCTTAGTTATTCCACATTTCAATTTTACTACCCTTCCCAAATTTTCTCTGAATTTTACATCTCTGTGGCCTTATTTGTTCCACTATTTCTAAGAACCAACGTAATTATCATAATCTGAATAATGAATAAAACTCAAGTGAATATTACTTATACTAAATGCAACTGGCATACATTTATTATCTGGTTTTATTTCATGAGATAACAAAACAAAATGATAAAGCGTGATCTGTCCCAATAGCCTTAAGCTTCACTGTTGAACCTTCTTCTCACAGCAGGCTATTTATCTGCCGCATTTATTTTAAATATAGCCTTTGTTTTATTTGCAACTAACATACTGTCATAGCTCTAAGTACATCTGACATATTTATTCCTCTAGCAACAAGAACATTTAAATGTTATGCATGAAAAGATGATACCACTGCATTAGCCTTGAAACAATCATCTGATGACAGTTGCCTCTTGTTTTACATATTTCATGTGAAGCTACGACTGGTGGGGTATGAGTGAAGGAAGAGCTAAAGGATTAATAGCCAATAGATTACAGTATTTTTTCCCCCAGAGAAATAGGGCGCTTTCATATCTACTTTCTAATTACTCAGAAGCAACTTGAAACTGATATGTGGTCATCTTAGCTGCTACCAACCTTGAAACAATGCAACATTAGAGCCAACTAATATTATTTGCTTGAGTGATGAACTAGAAAATTACATATATATACACAGAGAGAGAGAGAAGAACAACCTCATACCCAACATGGTTTTACTTCAAGTTGTATATATTTGATTTTCATCATTTCTCAAAAGATATTTGTTTACTTGTTGAGGAAGTACAATGCCATCTTTCTCATTGGAAATATTTGCATGTTGGGAAGTCTTCTGGTTGGGTGACGAGCTAGAAGAAGAGGCTGAATTGATCCAAAGAACTGGAAACTGGGGTGACAAGATGTCGTGCATCAATAGATTGTTTGCATATTTCTTAATATGCAATATCTTCTGCAGAGATGTATTTGATCTTTCCTGGTATTACTTCCACCACCAGATCTTCAGATCTGGAAGTCTTATGTTTATTTTTGGACAAGACTTTGTGTAGCATTAAGAAACAAATGTGATATAGTCTCAACCAATGGTGTAATGTTTAGAAATAAAAATGGAATATCATTTATTGTCTAACTTAGAATGGTTGGCTAAAGACATGGTCTATGTGTATTAGTTTCTGCAAAACAAAGAATTGAAAATATGTGCTGAGTTTATAATCCATATACATACATGCCCAACATGATATTCTCTTTTTGAAATAAGCAACCTTATTCAAAGGACAGGAACACAGCAAAAATACCAAACAAAAGAAACAAAAGGCATAAGATTAAAAAAATTAAGAGGAAATATTGCTAAATCTAGTTTGTACCAACACTGCTCACTATATCTCTCAAAACTTTCTCTTGCTCATCCTTGCTTTTAGCACATGTCCAAATAGTGATTTGTATATTGGTATTTGGTTCTTTAAACTTCTCACCTCCAACACCAATTCCATCCAACCATTTTCTTGGGTTTTCTTCTCCTTCCTTTTGGCCTATTTGTTCTTTCTTCATATATTTTGTTTTTGTTTTTTATAAAGATTTTATTGGGGTTTTTTTTCATAAACATACGTTAATTTTTCCAATCAACGAGTTGTCTGGAATTGGCTATGCTAATACATGTTCAATTCCTAACCCTTCATTCTTTCCTCTAGCCAACAATAAAGTAAGTCCCAAGTTTGATAATAGACTGTATCTTCTTTATCTTTCAATCTCATAGTTAATCTGTCCATCTCTGCACATTCCAATATTTTCCTGATTATTTCTTCTTCTGATGGCAATCCTTCATTCTTCCAGTATTGTGCAAAAATTATTCTCACTGCTGTGGTGATGTGTAAGATTAAATATAATTTCTGCTTATTAATCTTTTCAGGCATTATACCTAGTAAAACAAATTCAGGTTTAAAATCAACTTGTTCACCCAATATTTTTTCTAACCACATATGTATCTTTCTCCAATAGGCCTTAGCCTTGCCACATGTCCACCAAATGTGATAGTACGTACCTATGTTATGTTTACATTTCCAACATCTATCTGACATATTTTTAAACATTTTTGCTAATCTTGCTGGTGGCAGGTGCCAACTATAAAACATTTTATACAAATTTTCTTTATATGAAATTGACATTGTTAGTTTGTAGTTTCTCTCCCATAATATTTGCCATTTTTCTAATTCTATTCTTCATATATTTTGTAATTCAGTCTTCAGTCCTCTGTACACGATCAAACCACCTGAACATATTACTTGCATACTAGTCACTCACTTTTATATTCAATTCATTGATCATTCATTCTTGATCCTCTGACTTCTTGTTTCTTAACTACAATTTTCTTGGCAAGACATTGAAAGTAGCTTGTTGTTGCCTGGTTCCTAGGGCTGAAAGAGAATGATTGGCCCAAGGTCACCCAGATGGCTTCATGTCTAAGATACTACAAAACTCATAGCCTTCTGGTTTTCAGCCTGGTGCCTTAATCACTACACCAAACTGGCTGTCATATTAAGAAATAATAGTAAAAGTAATAATTTGATTACTATGCAATAAATGGTCTTATCTTTTTTCTCAATGACTTGTTGGAGAACAAAGAATTAATCTGCACATCCACTGTATTGCCTAGATTTTAACATTCTCATTGATCACAATATTGCCTAATACTTCCCATATGTATGCATGAATAGACTGAAATTTAAAGCCTACATTCCAAACTGAGGGGTCTTTTTACACACAAAATAATCACCCCTCTCATTCATTCCTAGGTCTCCAAATGGCCAAATTACTTTATCATACACTTCTGAAACAATTTAAAAAATGGCATGGCATCTGTGAACTCAGCTATCATGGATCATACACCACAATTTATGGTTCAACATGCTGTTTTAATCCACAAACTAGCTAAGCAATGCATGGCTTATTGCAATACAGTATGTGAACCCAATCATAGAGTAACTCAGGAAGTGGAAATTGTCTTTGCATATTTGCTGCTGCTGGAGATTAGGAGTAGATATAACAGACTTAGATGACAAGAATATCTGAACTCTTGCTAGTTGTTTGCACGAAGAAAATCACAATAAATAAAAAAATCACCCAAGTCGCTACATTCCCACATCCCTATTTAATTCCCAGAAGTGTTTCAAAAGCCTTTTAACACTTGCCTTTCTACTTGAATAAAATTTAACTTGTGAGACAGGATCTCATCTTGCAGATGCTGACATTTCCTGAAGTGGTAACACTTTCAAAGATGCCGTTGTGGGAATGACAGCCTCTTCAATTTGAACAGAAAGCCCAATGAAAGCTATGGCTGTCTTTCCGCACCACAGGCAGGCCTTACAGTCGACAGATCTTCACAGGCATTGTTTTCGTGATTATTTTCTAAGAGGATGGAAGTCATTGGTGACATGATAAAAACAAGGAAAAAATCTTCCTTTGCTAATTTTCACCTCTGTGTATTTCAGAACGGATAACTATTTTTCTTTCAATGCTTTGCCAAAGGCACGGAAACAGTACCTTGTTTATTATTGGGAAGCGGAGAGTTATTTTTCTAAGAGATAGTGAATAAATACCACCAGTAAAGTTGCTAAATTGTGTTTTGCCCTTTAGGATTGATTTTAGTGACTTTCCACCCAACTGAATGCATGGAATCTGAAAACATACTCAGATGTCTGCCATTGTTCTTGGATATCCACAATCTGCCCATTGTGAGATTTTTTTGTTCTGTTCTGTTTGTTATAACACAAAGCATTCTAACACAGACATAGACACCTGTATCCTCTGAGGAACTGAATTCTATATATTTTTTCCCCTTCCTATTAGATATTCACTACAGTTCTCTAGTTTGCATCACTCCCTTTGTCTGTACATGGGTTGCCTTTAAGGTTGGCAGAAAGACAACAAAGAAAACATTATAGGCTTCATACTCAGGTCCTGATCTTCCCCCAGCTGCTGGGAAAGGGTGATGGGTCCTTGATCTGACACAGCAAGTTAACTGTACTGATTTCCTGCAGTTTTGTACCCCATAGATATCAGGAAACTACAAACCAGCCTGACCTCAATACCTGGGAAGATTCTGAAAAAGATAATCAAGCAATGAATCAGCGAACACCTCGAAGTCATAACCAAAACCCTACATGGGTTTGTCAAAAACAGATCATGCCAGACAAATCTTATTGCATTCTTTGACCAAGTGGCAAAATTAGGTGGACCAGAGGAATGCTGTGGCATTTGATAAAGTAGACCACAACCTACTACTTGATAAGATAGAAAAATGTGGGTTAGACAGCATCACCATCAGATGGATTCGTATCTGACTGACCAGCCATACTCAGCGTGTGGTGCTCAATGGAACTGCATCTACATGGAAGGAAGTGTGTAGTGGGGTGCCCCAGGGGTCTTCTTGGGCCCAGTGCTCTTCATCATCTTCATCAATTATTTGGATGAAGGGATATATGGGGAACTCATCAAATATGCAGACATCACCAAGCTGACAGGAATAGCCAACACTCCAGAAGATAGGCTTAAGATACAGAAGGATCTTGACAGACTTGAACATTGGGTGCTATCTAACAAAATGAAATTCAGTGGTGAAAAAAGTAAGGTTCTAGGTTTAGGCAAGAAAAACCAAATGCACAGGTATAGTATAGGTGGTACCTTGCTCAATAGTAGCAACTGTGAGAGGGATCTTGGAGTCCTAGTGGACAATCACTTAAATATGAGCCAGTAGTGTGCTGCAGCTGCCAAAACAGTCAACATAGTGCTAGGCTGCAGAAGCAAGGTCACATGAAGTGTTAATACCACCCATAATGCCTTGGTAAGACCACACTTGAAATACTGCATGCAGTTTTCATCGCCATGATGTAAAAGAGATGTTGAGTCCCTAGAAAGAGAAGAGCAACAAAGATGACTAGGGGACTGGAGGCTAAAACATATAAAGAACAGTTGCTGGATTTGGTATATCTAGTTTAATGAAAAGAAGGACTAGGGATGACATGATAGCAGTGTTCCAATATCTCAGGTGTTGCCAAAAAGAAGAGGTAGTCAAGCTATTCTCCAAAGAACCTGAAGGCAAGCCAAGAAGCAATGGATGAAAACTAATCAAGGAGATAAGTAACCTAGAACTAAGGAGAATTTTTCTGACAGTGAGAACAATTAATCAGTGGAACAACTTGCCTCCAGAAGTTGTAAATGCTCCAACACTGGAAGTTTTTAAGAAGAAATTGGACAACCATTTGTCTGAAATTATATAGGGCTTTCTGCCCGAGTACTGGGTTGGACTAGAAGACCTCCAATGTTCCTTCCAATTCTGTTATTCTGTACTTGGAATTATCTAAGTTCTTCCCCTCAACCATTCTATGTCTGTGCTGTTTATTGTGTTATTTATTAAGTATCACTAATAAAGATTACTGGTTCCATTGAACAGGATTAATATCTTGAGGCCAGGTTGTCTGAAAATTGTAATTTCTTGAGTTGAGACTTCAGAAATTCCAGGAAATAGGACTAGGATTTTCAACAACCAAGACACTGCTGCAACAGTATTCAAGGATCCTGTCAAGGTCACAAAATTCTGTATTGCTGTTACTTCTAGGACAGTGTTTTTCAATGTCATCCTGGCTGGGGAATTCTGGGAGTTGAAGCTCACATATCCTAAAATGACCAAGGTTGAGAAACACTGTCCTAGGAAAATGTTGTGAAAGGAAAGGAGTTTATGGTAGGGAGGGCTTTCATGTTCACAAAATCAAGAATATTTACATTACCAATAAAGGAGAATATTTGTATTGTAAGGTTGAAATGAGGGGTCCTTGGTGCTCTCTAAGCTTGGTTGTTTTCTTGCAGATGTTTCATTACCCAAACTAGGTAACATCATCAGTGCTAGCCTATCACTAGCATTGATGATGTTACCTAGTTTGGTAATGTCTGCAAGAAAACCACCAAACGTAGAGAGCACCAATGCTCAATGTATACATTCTTTTCCTATTATCCCTAAACATGGATTTTGTGATACAGTTTTATGGTTTATACTGTTTTTTATTGGTGTACTGTTTCACTGCTTTATTCTGTTTTCAAATGTATGTGAACCGCCCAGAGTCATATATTGAGATGAGTGGCTATATAAATTAGATTAAAAGATAAATAAACAAACAAACTCTTGGCACTGAAATTACCTTTTCTTGTTGATTTGACTGCTCTCTCAGAGTTGCAGAAAAAACACTTGATGTACCAAAGACTGAGGCATTTTTAGTGGACAGTCAAGCATGGAGCTTTCCCCATTCAAACACCAACCATCAATCAACATTCAGATATTTTTAAGCATTCCATTTAAGCTGTCAGCTGGCTGGAGCTATTGAAATTACGTGTGGTGGAAAAAAGAGAAGAACAAGCCTCGGGAGGTCCAGCCCAGATTCTTAGGATGTGAGAAGCATGAAAATGACTCCTGAACTGATTTAAATCATAGAATTAGTCTGGAAAATTGATCCAATTCACTATTTGAATCGTTCACTGAATTAGGCTGATCCCATTTGACTTTCTTAATACATCAGGTGTGGGGGGGTGCTTCTGAGATTGGCTAACTACCTTGCTCACCCTAGGGGATAACCTGTGCTAGGAATTACAGGTTTTTCTTAATCTTCCTGAAGGGGTTTGATCTCATTGACCATGGTATCCTCCTGGATAGGCAGTCAGAGCTGAGATATAGGGGTACTGAATTCCAGTGGTTCCACTTCTACTTAGATTGCCGTTCCCAAAAGTCATTCTAAGGAACTATTCTTCTATCTCATCTCAGTTGAGTTGTGGAGTCCTTCAGGACTCCATTGAACCCCACCCCCATGTTTTTAACATGTACATGAAATCCAGATATGTGGTAAGGAGTCCCATCAATATGTAGACGATGCTCAGGTTTACCTGTCCTTTCCTTTTAACACAAATGAGAGGTTTGTGTTCTGAGCCAGTGCTTGAGTGGGTTAATGGAATGGATGAGGGCCAATAAACAGAGACTCACTTCTGATAAGATAGAGATACTGTTTGCGGGTGATGCTTCTATCCAATTAATGCTGTCTTTCCTAGGACGTTTGTGCCCACCTTAAAAAAGCAGGTTGGCAGTTTGTGGATGCTCCTAAATCCATCACTGTCATGAAAGCCTCAGATGACCTTAGTAGTCTTTTATCAGCTTTGGGTAATTTATCAATTTACCTGGACTTTTACCAGTCTCACAATGATTATTCATACCCTAATGACCACCTAGCTTGATTGTTGCAACATGTTGCATGTAGGCTGCCTTTGAAAATAGCCTGGGAATGTCAGTTAACTCAGAGTGGAGTGGTTAGACTGCACATTGAGACTGGCTGATATGATGCCAGCACTTCAGCATCTGCGCTGGCTGTCGGTCCATTTCTGGACTTAATTGAAAATGCTGTTTTTAACCTTTAAATGGCTTAGGATCTGTGTTCTTTTTTCATAGGTATCTACCCAAACCTAAGATCATCATATTAGGTCCTCCTCCAGTTCCCATCACACAAGAAGATGAGATGGACCTCTATGAGAGAAAGAACTTTTTCACTGTGAAATTCGTTCTTCAGAAAGGCTCTACTTATGTCCACACTAGCATCATTTCAATGCCAGGTGAAGGTCTATTTTCCCAGGTGGTTAAACTGGCATTTAAATGTATTTTAATTGTGTCTTAACTTGTATTGTTGTATTCTTTGAATGGCTGCTCCGCAGCTGCCTAGTTTGTATTGCCTTTTTATTTGGCATTTATTTATGTGGAAGGCTTTTTTGGGATTGTTTTTATTGTGTTGAATTTTACTGTATTGCATTTTAAATTGCACAGAGAGCAGATTGATATTGAGTAAAATAAAAACGGAATTATCCAAACCTGTTTGAAAGCATTATATCCATTAGACTAATATGACTTGATTCTGTTCTGCAGAATCAATTATAATGGAAGTGTGTTTTTGGCATGCACATTCACAAGTGGCTGATCTTGGTGGGCACTTGAAGTAACCACAAAGAGCCTTTCCAAGAATATGGACCCTTTGACACAGTACAGGTAGTCCTCGACGTAATGACCACAATTGAGCCCCAAAATGCTGTTGCTAAATGAAACATTTGTTAAGTGAATTTTGCCTCATTTACGACTGTTGTTAAGTTGTTAAGTGAATCACTGCAGTTGTTAAGTTAGTAACATGGTTGTTAAGTGAATCTGGTTTCCCCATTGACTTTGCTTGTCAGAAGGTTACAAAAGGTGATCACATGACCCCGGGACACTGCAACCGTCATAAGTACATGCCAGTTGCCAAGCATCTGAATTCTGATCACGTGACCATGGGGATGCTTCAACAGTCGTAAGTGTGAAAAACGGTCATAAGTCACTTTTTTCAGTGCCATTGTAATTTTGAACAGTTCATAAATGGACTGTTGTAAGTCGAGGACTACCTGCTAAGCACAGTTTTGGAAGGCTTCATTCATGAGTTTGCACAGCCTTAGCCGACAAGTATTATAGCTATGTATAATTTGGAAGGAAAGCTGAGAGAAAGTTAGTTGTAATATCCTTGCAGAGCTAATGCCTAAAACATGTCAGCTCTTCCCTCAGCTGCTGCAGATTTTATCTTTTTCATCTTCTTCTAGCTTCTTCTAGCCAATGATGCAATTACGTATTTTAGAATCTGTGCAATGGCTTCATAGTTTCTGTCTGCTTTTAGATCGTCATGTGTATCATTATTTCAGTTGTGAAGCGCAGAGCTAGCATCTGTCTTTCCATTTCATGCTTTTCCATGTGTTTCCATTTTCCTCTAAGGTTAAAAAAACAAGGAGCCAGACACGTTGAGATTTTAAGAAGAAGAAATATAGTATTCTCTGCATGTAGAGTTTTGAATATTAACTTTACTGACACCACAATATCCTTGGGGCTACCAGAATTAAATGAAGTTTGCTTCTGTTGCTCGAAGAGAAATTACTTGAGAATAAACATCATTTTGTCATGAAACAGAATATACTTTTTAGAAATACATAGATTAAGTAGAAGTACATAATCATATTTAAGTCAATTTGGTTAATTTAATTTAGAAAATTTCCCCCAAAAAATCATACGAAAGAAAAGAGAATTGCAGCAAGCAATTTCAGGCATAATGTATAGAACAGCGTTTCTCAAACTCGGCAACTTTAAGATGGGTGGACTTCAACTTCCAGAATTCTGGCACTTGAAGTCCACCTATCTTAAGGTTGCTGAGGTTGAGAAACACTGATGTAGCACACAGCTGTCCAACCTTGAAGACTTGCAGACTTCAATTCCCAGAATTCCCCAGTCAGCCATGCTGGCTGGCTGGGGGAATTCTAGGGTTGAAGTCCACAAGTCTTGAAGTTGCTAAGGTTGGATACCTCTGGTATAGATGCCAAAGCCAGACTGGATGTAGTCCTGGATTTTGGGTGATTATTTGAGATTCCATGGGTGGCAGAGCTTTGATGCTGGTTGAAAAATCCAGCCTGAGATTGACCAAAAAGTGGATCCTTTTAGGGACAATAAAGAGAACATAGGTAGCAGACAATGGTGGGTGAGGATAACCAGGGTGGAATTTTGCTTATATAGCACCAATATGTTTGATTATCTGAAGAAAGAGAAAAATAGAAAAAAGTATTTCTGCTAGTATTCTGCTAAACTTATATTAAGAGTCAAGTTAACTCTGATGTCAAGGGAAAAAAAAGTTTTCTTTTCCCCATATACACATGAAGAAATATTTGATGTAGTTTAGTTTTAGGGACAAAATGAACAACAAAGTTTCCTGAAATTTAAAGGTCCTGAATGTGCCCAGTGGGAAGACAAGTTGAAAGACAATATTGGACAATAATCCAACTGAAAAATAAGCTAAAACATAATTCATCACTTTTTGCCACCATCAGTTCTGCTGCCTTTGGCTTTGCTGTCCATCAGATAAAATGGCTGGGAGTTTAATAGTGAGATTAATTTTTCATCGAAGATAAATGTGTGGCAAGAGACAGGCTCTTCTTCAAGGTGAATGCCAGGTTTCACTGTTAATGTCTCGATGTCCAGCATGGTCCATAAGGAAGGGATGCCAGCCAAGATGCAGTATATTTTGCAGAGGTTAAGAGTATCACTCTTTGGCATTTAACTCTGCAGTCCATCTGACCATCCCTACAGAACTGGAAAGGAGTGAGTGACAGCCTTGGCTGAGAGACAACTGCTCACTACAAGCTGCTTTGGAACATCGTCGCTGAGATATGATTAGAACCTAAATCTTCCTATATCACTTTTTTCTTTGTTGGTACCTACGCCAGACTGCCCAATCTGATGCTCTGTTTGGATTGGCTGGATTGCAAACCTATCATAATTTCCACCCACTGCTGGCTGGAAAATATGGAGGCACAGTTCAGGGCATCTGGAAGGCACTGAATTGGGAAATTTGGCTCTTTAAGATACCTGTGTAATTTGAATGTATGGTCAGCTATTTGAGCATTCAACTGTTGTACCAAATTAGGATACAACAGTGATCTAGCATAAAGGAATATGATCAGGGCTTTTTTTTCTCATAGAACACCCAGAACGGAGTTCCAGCACCTTTTTTGGATGGAACCTTGTAGGGTAGGCAAGGCGGGTTGTATGACGTGTGTGAGTTCCGGCACTTTTTTTTTTTTTTTTTTTAAAAGCACTGAATATGATAATCATAATAATCACAACAATCATAATAATCATAATAACAATAATAACAATAAGAGTAAGAATAGAGTTAGAAGGGATCTTCTAGTCCAACCCTCTGCTCAGGCAGGAAACCCTATACCATTTCAGACAAATGGTTGTCCAGTCTCTTCTTAAAAACTTCCAGTGTTGGAGGACTCAAAACTAGTGGAAACATGTTGTTCCACTGATTAATTGTTCTAACTGTCAGGAAATTTCTCCTTAGTTCTAAGTTGCTTCTCTCTTTGATTAGTTTCCATCCATTGCTTCTTGTCCTGCCTTCAGGTGCTTTGGAGAATAGCTTAACTCCCTCTTCTTTGTGGCAACCCCTGAGATATTGGAACACTGCTATCATGTCACCCCTCGTCCTTCTCTTCATTGAATGTAATTGTTATAGTGTTGGACCTCAGCCAGGGAAGTTCAGGTACAAATTGTCATTTGACTATAACATTCACTGGATGTCTTTGGGTCATTTTTTTTTTTGTCTCTTGGATCAATTATTTCAATGTGATGTTGTGGGTAAAAATTATGAGAGATCCTCATAGATCTAACTTCAGCTCCCAAAGGAAAAGAAAACGGAATATAAATGTGAAGTAATTTTAAAAAATGGGATAAGGAAGTAATGCAATATATCTTCCTCTGCCTGAAAGAGTATTGTCTCCCCAATGTGCCACTGAGATATTGTAATGTAAAGGGTTAAGAGGCTCAAAAAGAGCAACAGTTTGATTTTCTGTTTGCCACTGTAACCACCGCGGCCGCTGGAAGGCAAGCTCTGTCTTCCGCGTTTGGTTTCGCTCCACTGGGGGACCCTGGAAAGTCACCCTGTAGGGGCGATGAGCAAGGAAGGGACCCCCGCTTGATCACAGGAGAGTGGCAGCTCTTCTGCTTGATCTGGGGCAGCCCTCCAAACCAGCAGAGGAAAGACCGGCCATAGTAATATGGCCCGTCACTAGGCTTCCGACAGCCGAAGTCAAACTTACCACCAGGCACTTTGAAAGCAATGCGGATGAAACTGGGTGAGATCCGATCTTCTCTTTACCCTAAGTACTTTCTTTTCCTGTAAAAACTGTCTGGAGTATCTTTCCCCCTGTGAGGAGAGAGGGAAGGAAATTTCTATCCCACCCTTTAAGAATAGCGGCGGCTGACTACCCAGGGGAATTAAAGCACTAAAATAACAACTTTAATTTAATTGGATTTATATGTTCCTGAAACTTGGGGACCAAAAATTTTCCTATTTTTATTGGAGACTTTTGCTTTTATCTACAAAAAAGAAATAAAATTGGAAAAAGGATTATAAAATTTTTGGATTTAAAAAACCTTAAATGGCATCGGTGACATCGTGTGGCGAAGTTTGGTATTACAACTTGTTATTTCCTAAAAGAGACTTGGCTCGAAGCCCAGATCTTAGATAAGACTCTTCTGACCTTGGCACTACCTGTGAGAAACTCAGCTGTAAGAGAACAGCTGGGCGGCATAACTGGCCTACTTGAACTGTGAATGTAAACCTTTACTGACTTTCAGAGTTATATGTGGGAAATTGCCTTCCTATCTCTTTATTTGAGGAATGTTGGTTACTATATGAGATGATGAAACACCTTGGACTATAAAATCTTACCTGACAAACGATTTCTACTATAAAGACTATTTATAAATACGTGACAGATCCTGAAGTTGAAACTCAAGTACTTTGGCCACCTAATGAGAAAGAAGGACTCACTGGAAAAGATCCTAATGCTGGGAAAGATTGAGGGCAATAGAAGAAAGGTAAAACAGAGAATGAGGTGGCTGGATGGAATCACTGAAGCAGTAGGCGTGAGTTTAAATGTACTCCAGAAGATGGTAGAGGACAGGAAGGCCTGGAGGAACATTGTCCATGGGGTCACAATGGGTCGGACATGACTTCGCAACTAACAACAATAATAAATACGTGAAAGGGAATGGATGAAGACCAGGAAAAGATCCTTTCCATGTTGAAAGCAATACATGAAACCATTCTTTCAGCTTGTGATAAAATAAGACCTAACATAAAAGATCAAGATGCCAGCTTAGATACACAAACCCAAACTTTGACTACAACCAAAAAATTAAGAACACAGAAGATAACAGAAGAAGTGGAACAATCAAATATTAAGACAGAGGTCTCAATTGACCAACAAATACAGTTAATGGAAAAGCCAGAAAAGGGAATGACAACACTGAAAATGGAAAAGACTTTCTATATAAATAAGAAGAAATTTGAGAAGGAAGAACAGATTGAATGGAAGATAAACATATCAGGGCAATCATGAGGAATTGGAATAATAGGGAGACAACTTAATGAATACAAATGGGGTAGTCCTTCCAAAAAAATGCCAATTAAATGGTCTCCTTTATTTCAAATAGCATATATAATAATAGAGGGAGATCTATTTAATGATCTAAAAGCACTGATATGGAAGCCTAGTTGCCAAAAGAAGAAAGCCAGAATAAGGCTGAAGAAAATTGGTTTATTAGAGGGGATTTGGTTTATAAAATTGATTTATTAGAGGGGATTTCATATTATTAATTAGAGGGTTAAAGGAAGAAGTTGAGATAAGGGGAATTCTGGCCATTAGATTTAAAATATTTGAAAATTAGTTGAAAATAAGGATTTTATCTGTTTAATATTTAAAAATTAGACCTAAAAGAAAAATAATTAATTATTATGAATATGTTTAATTTATTGATTAACCCAGGTAATATATATAATGGTTTTGATTTATTAAAGGGGATATTGTATTATTAAGTAGATGGTTTAATATGGTGGGAAATAGATAACTTTTAAGAAATAGAACAAGATTATATTCAAATAGATAAAATGTGTATTTTGGATATTAGATTCTGTTGTGAATTCAGATAAGGGAAATCTTGGTTACCTAAAGCCTGAAAATTATAAATATTAAAGTTTAAATTGGAATACTGATGGGAAACTAAAAATTGGGAAAAATTAATAACAGGATATGGATTGTTTATGAAGATTGAATGTAAAAAATCATTTAGATACGTATAAACTAAAATTTATTGATAAATGTAATAATGATGTTTTTACTGAGTTGATATAATAAGAACTGTATTAGCTTAAATACGAGAGAGTAAATGTTAAGGGGAAAAGAGAGGAAATATTTGATGTTATAAATTGAGATTTGTACTAAAGATTTTGTTATCGAACTATTGATTAACCCAGTCACCACGTTGCTTTTTAAATACTTAAATGTAAAATTGGAAAATTAATAAAATATTATTTTAAAAAAGAAATAACGGATTCTTCTCTTCCTTTTATCTTATCTTTTTTTTTCTTTTCCAACTGATATTCAGCATTGTGTTTCCTCCTGAACACCATATATGCCAGGGGTCTTCAAACTTGGCCCTTTTATGACTTGTGGACTTCAACTCCCAGAATTCCTCAGCCAGCAAAGCTTAAGTCCACAAATCTTAAAGTTGCCAAGGTTGAGGACCCCTGATCTAGACAACATCCATTTTAATCTTATCAAAATCAAGAAGCAGGTTGGAACAAAACACACATCACTTGGACTCTCTTTTTCCCCACAAGGAATGGTACCTTATCTTCAAAATGGGTAATTTTGAGGAGGATGAATATCCTGGCAAGGTATTTGACTTAGAATACAGGAGAAGAGATTTATTGGAAGGAACCTTGAAAGTCTTCTAGTTCAATCTCCTTCAAGCTTTCTGGATAAATATCTCTGCAATCTCTTCTTTAAAACTTCCACAGATTGCTTCTGGAGGCAAGCCTTTTCACTGATTGATTGTTCTCTCTTTTGTTTAGGATGATTCAAATCCAAATTACTCATGGCGCTACATCCCTACATTTCTCAAGTGTGGTACATACTCCCTGCACCTCTGAACACTATTCCAGAAGAGTACATGGCTTACTGTAGGTGTTCTCAAAAAGAACTTAGTCCATCAAAACAAACATTTATAGGCTTCAGTGTTGGTTTGATATTCAGCAAAATATTTTGCCAGTGATCACTTCAGCTGTATTGGTGTTTTTTTATCTAGTCACCCAATTATTTTTGTCTAATAGTTCTCTGCTTTCATTACAATACAACAGTCAATTTTTTTTCTGCTACTTTTGATATCTGCATATTCTGTTTAATGCAGCACTGTAAAGTGCACTTTAAAAAGGCAGGAATGCTTAGAACTGCTTTATTATCATCATAATTGCATTAATCGAATCAGCTTTTGAGTAAGTCAATTATCCTTTCTACAGATTAGTGCTAAATATTAATTTAATTATGTGGCTTAAATATTGTCATATTTTACCAGGGAAAAGTGCGTATTGAATTTTAATTTGTTTGATTATATGTATATTTTTACATTCCCTTTCTAATGTTTTCCATTAGGGCTTTTCCTCCCCCCCTCATCAATTCTCCACATTTTCACATTAATTTAAACTAACTTGTCATTTCACAGTCTTAAGGCTCTATATAAGTGTACTTGTATGCTCTTATGCATTCATCCCTTACTAGTTTGATTTCTTTCGTTTTGTGTTTGGCCTCTAACAAGGACAATATTCTGAACAGTGAAGCATGGCACCGTTTCAAAAGGTTGCCAAGACAAAAGCCCCTTCAATGTAAAGCTTTTGCATTTTTTTCCCCCAGATCGGTACCATGCTTTATTATTCACATGATGCTGTCCTTTTCAAGAAACTAAGCCAGGTTTCTTCCAATCACTCAAAATCTCAGACCAGACAGCTATCAAGTGTGATAAGATGCTTGACCACATTAGGGTCAATGTTCTATCCCCCTGTTGTCATTTCATGGCCATCTGGATTTTTATAGTTCAAGATCTGGTAGCTCTAACTTTAAAAACATTTGAAAAAAAAAAACCCCACTCCTTATTGTTACTTTTTAGATTAATATAGCAACAGCAATAGCACTTAGACTTATCTGCCACTTCATAGTGCTTTACAGCCCTCTCCAGGCAATTTACAGAGTCAGCATATTGCCCCCCCCCCTTTAGGTCCTCATTTTACCAACCTCAGAAGGATGGAATGCTGAGTTAATCTTGAACCAGAGAGAATTAAACTGCTGGCAGTCAGCAGAATTAACCTGTAATTCTAACCACTGTGCCACCACAGCTCAAGTATCCTGTCTTTCCTTCAGAAGGTCAAGGCGCATGCAAAATGTTCCCTTTTCCTATTTTTTCCTCACAACAACCCTGAAAGAAAGTGACTGTCCCCAAAGACATCTCTGAGCTTCCGTGGCTGAGAATAGATTAGAAAAGTGACTGATAGGGCTCTCTTGAGCAGTGGTGCTATCAGGACACTACATTGGTGTAGATATATTTATTTAGTATATGGCATAACATACATGAACTTACAATGTATAATAACATTTCACCTAAATTAAAAACACAGTAAAATATGAATGTTAAAAAGATCTATATTCAGATACTAATGTCTAGGCCAGGGGCAGGCAAACCTTGGCTTTTTTATGACTCGTGGACCTCAACTCCCAGAATTCCTGAGCCAGCCATGCATGGCTGGCTCAGGAATTCTGGGAGTTGAAGTCCACGAGTCATAAAAGAGCCAAGGTTGCCTACCCCTGGTCTAGGCCACCTAACTATTTAAGGGCAGCATCATTTACCTCAGGGGTGTCAAACTCACCATGTCATGTGACGTGTCGCAACGTATAACGACTTTTTCCCCATTGCCAGAGCTGGGGTGGGTGCAGTTTCGGCATGATGCATCTGGCCTGAGGGCTGGCAGTTTGACACCTCTGATTTACCTGAAAGAAATCAGATACTGGACTGATATATGCCCCAGTTTACAGAGATTAAAATTGTTGTTGAATTTAAATGTGATAGAAAGAGAAATTAACTATATGGGAAATGATCAAGGCAACACTTTTCAATTTAATTATATTGAAACAGAAGTCAAATCAGTATTATTTCTATTCTTTCTGATTCCATCTACATTTTTCTGTCTCTGCCTGCTTTTTAGGAATATAACTCTTGTTCCAAGGGTAAAAAAAAAATCAAATGTGGCCTTAGATGTGACAGAGAATCCACATCTTTGTAATATACATTACCATTTTAACAGTGTCACTTCACAAAGCCATTATCTTATTTAAATGACTGCTGCAAATCTGGTTCTGAATATTTGTAGCTGAGAAAATCCAAGATATGCTGCTTGTATTATGCAGAAATGCATGTCCAAAGCAGTTTAGTATTACAAATAAAAAACTATTTTAATTGTTATTCTGTAGAACGGGCCAAGGAACAAACTAACCATTAGCATTTGTCATCATCATCATCATTATCTACAAACATATTTATATAATACTTATTTTAAAAATTATTCCGTATTGAAGACAGTGATAATGATATAAGATAACAGCAGAATAAAAGCACAGTAAAAAAGGTTTTTTAAAGATCACTTGTTGTTGTTGTTAATTGCGAAGTCATGTCTGACCCATCGTGACCCCATGGACAACGTTCCTCCAGGTCTTCCTGTCCTCTACCATCTTCTGGAGTCCATTTAAGTTCATGCCTACTGCTTCAGTGACTCCATCCAGCCACCTCATTCTCTGTTGTCCCCTTCTTCTCTTGCCCTCAATCTTTCCCAGCATTAGGCCCTTCTCCAGTGAGTCCTTCCTTCTCATTACCCCAAATATGGGGTGAGATTAACAGCCAAGGGAACATCCCATCTGGCCTTGCCTCTCCTGATACAAAGCTCTTTCAATGGTTGCACAGGTGCAGCTGGGATCTCCAGTATGCTGAAGATTTCATGCAAGGGCTTCCTTCGAAATCATGGTGCAGATATCAACAATGAGGTCTCAACAGAAGGCTATAACCTACCTTGTTTTCTACCTTTCTACCACGGACTAAATCAAAAGGAAGCAAAGCCTGTGAGAAATAAAACACCACCCAGATCTTTTCTAGAAGTCTATGTGCCAGTTTGAATGGCCCACGTTCTGCTGTATTCTATAATCCCTTTTTATAAGTAAAAGTCTTCAATAATTCATGCTCTAATTCTGTTCTCTCTCACACACTTTCTCTCCCTCCCTCCCTCCTTCCTTCCCCTCTCCCCTCTTCCCCCTCTCTCTCCTCCCTCTCCCTCTCTCTCTCTCTATGTGAAAGAATATTGCCTTCTTTTACTGAACTTCAAGCCCCCTTTTATCATTTTTTTGGGAGAGGGCACTAATGAATTCCCAAGAAAAGAGAATTCCAAAGCCACACAGACAGCTTCATTCCTTATAAATAAAAACAAGGAGCAAAATTGTTTACCTGAGAAACAAGGAAACCTTAATATCTGTGGAATGTTATATTTTATGTATTTTTAAATTGCACATCAAGCCTCAGTTTTTTCTTTGAAATAGGCATATCTATTTAGGGGTCTTCCAACTCATGGCAGACTTCTTTTTTTTTTTTTCTTCAGGTCTGGATTTTATTCTTCAATTCGATATTTATTGATTTCCTCCAGTCAAACCTCCATTAATTCAACATCTTTTGAAACTTGTTTTTTCATCTGAAGTTCTGAACATCCAGGGCACTGATATCAAGTTATTCACATTTGGATAAGACACCAAGTGAGGGTTTTAGTTGATCAAGAAGGAGGAGGCCCAGGGAAGATTAACTTCCATTTAATAATTTAATTTAAATCCTGCCTTTATCATTCTTTATAAATAACTCAAGACAGCTAACATAACTAATATTCCTTGGGTGAGAGAGAGAGAGAGAGAGAGAGAGAGAGAGAGAGAGAGAGAGACAGACAGACAGACAGACAGACAGACAGACAGACAGACAGAGTGAGTGGCTTGAAGTCATCCAGTTGACTTTTTTTTACAAGAATTTTTTTACAAGAAATTTATTCTATTATTACATTTGATTAGTGCTTAATAAACATCGTGTTGTCTGGGTTAATTTCTTTGCTTAATAATACAAGTTACATTCTTAGTCTCTACCCCTTTTTTTCAAACATTGATAAAATAAATTCCATGTTTGAAAATATTCTGTATCTTCTTTCTCTTTGATCCTCAGTGTAGGTCTGCCCATTTCAACACAGTCCAGTCATCCGGTTGACTTTCATGGCTAAGGTAGGACTAGAACTCACAGCCTCTTGGTTTCTAGCCTGGCGCTTTAACCACTAGACCAAACTGACTCTCTCCACTCTTCCCTTTGTTGAAAGAAAGTACTATTATTTTCCAAGCTATGGGTTAGGAAATAATAATACATTCACACTGTAATTTCCGACATCGGGAAGTGTTTGTTCTTTTTGTAATTTTGTAAAAAAAACAGTCTGTACTTTTTTGTAATTTTTAATCAAAACTGCATTTCCTCTGCATTTTAATGTAGTGTAACAACTTATTTGGTTCTGTATCATTGATCCTTTTTCAGTCATATAAAATGAGGCAGAAACAACTAAGATTAATCAACAGCCTCAAATATTTGGTTGATTATTCTGCAAGGCACTCAGATTAAGGAAAGCTGATATACAGACATCTTTCTCAAGAGGTTATGCATACACGGTCTAATAGAGGTATAAAAGATGGGCTAGGATTGCTAGTCAATCAGAAAAAAACCTGGGCTGACTGTTAGGGTATTACATTTATTAGTTGGAACAGGAAAGTATACAATGGGCCAGAACACGGAGTTGTAGTTGATTGGTTGGAGAGTGCTGTCTCCTGCATGAGGCAATCTACGTTATGATTGGTTGCTGTGGGTATAAAGGGGGGGTTTCCAGTGGTGGGATTCAGCCAGTTTGCACCACTTGGGCAGAACCGGTAGCTAATTTTTTGTTGCCCAGGCCCAGAATG
This sequence comes from Protobothrops mucrosquamatus, assembly GCF_001527695.2. NCBI lineage: Eukaryota > Metazoa > Chordata > Lepidosauria > Squamata > Viperidae > Protobothrops > Protobothrops mucrosquamatus. The sequence continues at coordinate 211,822 of NW_015386821.1, forward strand.
GACTTCCGGAAACTGTCATTTGGACAGTTGCTGTGCAATTCCCTGACAGGTTATGGGCCCAGAATATACAGACATCTTTCTCAAATGGTTGTGCTCACAAGGTCTAATAGAGATATAAAAGATGGGCCAGGGTTGCTAGTCAATCAGAAAAAAGCTGGGCTGACCATTTCATTTCCAATGAAACAAGGGACAATATTAATAAGTTTTAGATCTGCACCCATTCATACTCACTCTCATGTTCCTGCAAACCATTTTTAAGTTATATATTTCAAATGAATAGATATCTATTATGTTCATCACCATCCATGAAATAACCAGGACATACTTAGCTGCAGCAGTGCACCAAGTCCACTTTTTTCCCCATCTTTTTTTTTTTTTTTTTCAATATAAAATTTTTATTTTTATCATAAAAAAAAAAAAGAAATACATCACAAATATTTCACAATATTATATCCCATCCCCCCACCCCCCGGACTTCCCAAACCAACCTAGGCTGATATTCAAATACAAGTAAACAAATATTAATATCTCTAACTCCAAAGTCTAAACTTAAACAATCCATCTCCTCCGTGTTAATAAAAATTATTCATTTAGTTAGTTCTTCAAAT
>NW_015386821.1:213851-216188 GCF_001527695.2 Protobothrops mucrosquamatus
TCGCCTACATCGTCCATATAGGACGACTCGGGAACTCAACTCCTACCCCGGGCAGCTCACCGATCCCCTTATGCCCAGGGGAAAGGTATCAAGCCGTTTGACAGCAGATGCTGGCTGTCAAACCGGCTTTTACGCAAAACAGGCGGGAGGCAGCAAACAGCTGCGACCAGCGAAATCGCCTGCCACCGGAAGTCTCCTTTTCCCCATCTTTTAAGTATGTCATTAGCTCCTCTCTAGATTTCGTTTTCACAAACAGAACATTACAACCTGGATCATCCCAGGCACTAGGATATTTTATTTCAACTGAGCAAACTAAGGGAGCCTTTGTCTTCATAGAAACTAAGTAGTGATCTATGAGAAAACATTATGGAAACGAAACAGCATAAGCCTCATCTTTTATACTGTATTGCTGGCTCCTTCTCTCTCCTTCCCATTATTTATCATGATCAAAAGCTTGTGCCTTTAAACTGTCTTGGAATGGTTTCAGCAGATAGTAAGAACAAACAAGGATGGTAATCCAAACTTCCAACAATCAGAGGGAACTGGGGTTATTTCACAAGCAGAAAGTTTTTTCTCTCGTCCATTAAAAGAAGCAGATCTACAGTATGTAGTAGGAGAAAAAAACAGGTGAAATCCCACCACTCATATAATTTGAAGATTAAATTATGTTTCGGGAAGAATCCTGAACCTGGCTTCTATACCAATCTTCCCGGCTTTCTGTAGCCCCTCTACTTATCTTGCCAGCTTGTTCTTCTGCTCCCCAAAGTCCCCCATGCTGGCAGTTTGAAAACAAAACCCACCTTTTCCTCCAATCAGCCTGAGCGTGATATAAATTTTCATTGGCGCTCTCTTTCTCCATTTTTTCCCAGCTGGCTTTTTTCCTTGATAGTAAATTTCATTTTAAAAAGCTATTACTAGTCCTATTGGTAAAAGGAGATGAGAAGGAGGCTACATTTCTGTCAGTCAAAGGGCCTGGACTATTATAAATAGACTCCAAGGCTATGGAGTATTTCCCTACAAACAACCCTAGTTATCCAACATTACATTCCCTGCTAGTTTGTTATTACAGAAATATGCTGAACAGCTAGAGCCAAAATTTGGTGCATTGCTTGTCAAGTTCTTTCGCACAGGCCTTTTCCCTCATGATCCCACGCAACAATAAGTCTGGGACACAGAGACAATTTGTTTCTGGCTCAGAGGGGGGTCATTATAAATTCAGTTCTTCTGGTTGCAAATGCTGGGATTCCATGGAGTTCAGGAACAGGCATTTTTTTCATCAGTTGGGAGTGATGATGATGATGATGATGATTAGGGGTTTTTTTTTAGTTCTTTCAAGTCATTGTTGATTCTGGTAACTGTCTAGAGTCTAGGCCAGGGGTGTCCAACATTGGGCACTCTAAGACTTGTGGACTTCAACTCCCAGAATTCTCCTTGGCTGGCTGGGGAATTCTGGGAGTTGAAGTCCACAAGTCTTAAAGTGGCCAAGGTTAGACAGCCTGATCTAGACTATGTATCTCCCTCAAGGGAGCTAACATACCTAGTTCTACCCAATTCTATCCAATATTGCATCCTAATTCCTTTAGTTGCCTTCCTCCCAGAGCTACTGAACTGTTGCACTTCTATGGTATTCTCCACCACTCTTAGGAACATGCAGTGGGTTGGTTTTCCAGCTATTGCCTGCCTTTTTATTTGGGGGTTGTAGTTTTTCTGCTGCAGAATCAACTGCATCAAGTCAAGGCTGAAAGAGAAGCTGAATGCTATTTTTGTACTCACAGGCTGGTCAGCTAGAGGGTGATCTAACTGGTACATCTGGAGTTCTTGGTGACTGCAAGGAGAAATATATACATAGCTCAAAATTGAATGTTGGGTTCTTGGTGTTTTCTGAGTTTGGTTGTTTATCTGTGGATGTTTTATTCCAGGCTAGGTAAAATCAGGATGGAGGACGGAGTTTGCAGTCACTCTTTGTTGGGGTTTCTTCTTTGATAGTTCTTTATTTATTTATTTATTTAATTTAATTTATATGCCGCCCTTCTCCCGACAGGGACTCAGGGCGGCGCACAACATATTTAAAACCAGAACATATATACAATCCCCCCCTTAAAACCGAATTAAACCAAATTTTAATGTTGCGTCTTCCAAATATTTAAAACCCAATGTAAAAATCCACCCTAGGTCAGGTCCGCTTGCTGGAAGAGCCATGTCTTGAGGGCGCGACGGAAGGTAAGGAGATCCGGAATTATCCGGATCTCGGGGGGTAGTTCATTCCAGAGGGTAGGGGCACCCACAGAGAAGGCCCTCCCCCTGGGGGTCGCCAGCCGACACTGCTTGGCCGACGGC